>NC_068987.1:52999357-53002601 GCF_001194135.2 Octopus bimaculoides | reverse complement strand
TATATATATATATATGTGTGTGTGTGTGTGTGTGTGTTTGTGTGTGTGTGTGTATGTGTGTGTGCGTGTGCGTGTGCGCGTGCGTGTGTGTCTGTGTGTGTGTGTGCGTGTGTGTGTCTGTGTTTGTTCCCCTACCATCTCTTGACAACTGATGTTGGTGTGTTTATGTCTCCGTAACTTAGCGGTTCGGTAAATGGGACCCATATAATAAGTACTCGGCTTACAAAGAATAAGTCCTGGGGTGTATTTGTTTGACTAAAGGCGGTGCTTCAGCATGGCCACAGTCAAATGACTGAAACAAGTAAAAGAACGTATATATATATATATATATATATATATAATAACAATAATAATCCTTGGATGGGATATATAAATATTTTAATGCATCGCTATGCGCGTTTCGATGAGTCACATGTTTCTTCAGATCATTGTCCGTATTCCAGGGATCATTACACTGCAGGCCGTTGTATCCATGAATATTGGGTGGATCATGTTCATGCATTGATTTCTTCGGGATAAATAGCATTAACGGATATTCAACTGAGGTTTGTTTACCAATTTTAATCAGTGAGGAAGTTGATTAGAGTACGTGGGTATTTTTGTGTGTATTTCGTGGGGAGATGTGGGAGGTAATGGAATGAAAGGAAATAATAGTAGTATTAGGAGGTGGAGGTGTGTGTGGTAGTGTTGAATTTATTTTGCTATTTGAGAAATGTTATGGAAGGATCCTGACCACACCTACGTGACCAACAGCGAACTGACTCATTGCAATAGAATAAAGAAACTGTGTGGACAGTCAGCAGTTGACTGCGTGAAGATGACAGCAAGCAGTTGACAGGGTTAATCGTTCGTATTGGATTACTGTGCTAGTTTAATATCGTACCTACCATAAGGCGGCAAGCTGGCAGAAACGTTAGCACGCCGGGCGACACGCTTAGCGGTATTTCGTTTGCCGCTTCGTTCTGAGTTCAAATTCCACCGAGGTCGAGTTTGCCTTTCATCCTTTCGGGGTCGATTAAATAAGTACCAGTTACGCACTGAGGTCGATGCAATCGGCTTAATCCCTTTGTCTGTTCTTGGTTGTCCCTTCTATGTTTAGCCCCTTGTTCTTAATAAAGCAATAAGAAATGTTAGCACGCCGCACGAAATGCATAGCGGCACTTCGTCTGTCGTTATTTTCTTAGTTCAAATTCTCCCGATGTCGACTTTGCCCTTCATGCTTTCGGGGTCGATAAATTAAGTACGAGTTGCGTACTGGGGTTGATCTAAGCAACTGGTCCTCCCAATATTTCGGGCCTTGTGCTTCGAGCAGAAAATAATATCGTTTCTACCTTTTGCGAGTACTTTTTGCGTAAACATATTAATCCTGCGAAATGTTATTCTAAATAACCACATACAAATATTTATTTGGGTAATAGTATTCTACACACTTGTGCACACCCCAACGTCGTCATAACATTAAGGGCGACGAGATATTCAATCCCCCGAACACATAACAACTATGCAGATGTCAGGTTAGCTAGTATGGTTCTTTTGTTTGATCTTATTCACAGCAGGTCCCTCCTCAATGAATACAAATAGTCGCATCAGCAAGTACAGGCACTACAGCCATCCAGGGGCTGGAGTTTATTGTCAAATTGATAAATGATACTTTCTTAAAATGACCTTTTAATTAGTATTGGTGGTATAATGGTATACAATACAGCATTTGAAAATAGTGGTTTGTTTAGTTGCTCGTGTTCTTCCCGCATTCTTTTATACGCTAAAGGCAGTTAGTGTGTTTCTGTTCAAATTTTTTTCTGAACAATTTTAAAATGATACATTGCTTTTATGCATGCATAATATAATAACTTCGGAGTGTCTATTAATTATGTATTTTTCAGGTTGTGATGATCTCCAGGATTTTCTCTGGACATACGTTACGCGCCCGCGATGTTTTGTATGGTGCAACAGTTTTTGTAATAGACCAGTGGGTCGTAAGCGCCACTCTATTCTGTTTGACCTCCAGATGAGATTATATAATGATGTAGAAAGCATTTTGCTTACATTGGAAAATTACATAAGATGGTTAGGTGGGCGATTTTACATATCATCTCCGATACCACCAATGTACACGTATTTCTGTGTACCCACCTTCACCTCATGTTTGTAAACCACATTCTTTATCACGCAGTTAATTTTAAACCTGCATTCCCCTTTTCGTCTGAAGTTACATGTTCTGTTGTGTTTTCCGGTTCTGTAAGCGGAATTTTTACTGGTGGTTACAAACTTGTTTACTGGTTGTCACACTTCCTTCTACAATTCATTAGACTGTAGCCACCATAATAGAATAAGAGGCTTTATATGCATATTCAAAACGTTTCCTGTATAGGAACTAAAAAAAAGAAACATGTGTGTTTGTGTGTGTGTATGTGTGTATGTTTGTGCGCGCGTGGTTATATTTGTGAACATGATAATAAGTACACTTGCTGGCAGTTACGGTTGTCATCAATAGGGCTTCATCGAAATATTTCATACCAAAATGAACAACACCAAAATATTCCATATCTGTTTTCTTGATTCTCCTTCTGCACCCCATCCCACCCAATACCACCCTATTTATACAGATATTTAATGTGTATTTCGAAACGCTTAGTTTTAGAATGGTGGCAGCTGATGAGGGAAATGTTCTTTATGTGGACTATGTGTTTTTCTGTACTCTGGTTATGATTTTGTCCACGTTTTTTTGTGACGTCCTGTACCCAGATATGCATCTATATATACATGTAGATGCAGGTATGTACATACATGTACGTATATATGCATATGCTCACATATTATTTGTATTATATATATATATATATGTGTGTGTGTGTGTGTGTGTGTGGTGTGTGTGTGTGTGTAATAATGTATGTGAATCAATACATGCATATGTGCATTTGTGTTTTTCTGCATGTGTATATGTGTACGGTCTTACGATTTTGTATGTGTGTGTATTATATGTTGGTATTGGGGTTCATGTCGGTAAGCGTGTATGTTTGTAATCAAACACTCCCCGTTTAAACAGTGAATAACAAAATCTAAAATATCAGTTTGAAAATTGCTTATAAGCAAGAAACTCCTATCAGAGTCATGTTGTGTAAACACCTAATAACGTATGAGCATCTGATTAAGGAGGAAAAACATCAGAAAAGTAATTTCTATTTATTGTTTCAAATATATGTACATACATACATATATGCATACACACACACGCACACGCACA
>NC_068987.1:52998218-52999347 GCF_001194135.2 Octopus bimaculoides | reverse complement strand
ATATATATATACAGACAGATAGATAGATATAAAATAATTATTTCTAGATTTCTGTAACAATACTCTGGGTTGAAGATTTTTTGCCAATAGAGTGGCAGTCCTGGTTAGGACGATTGGTAGTCTTATTTAGCCCCAGTAAACATCGTCTCCAGCTCGCTATACGACACACTATCTGCGTTCTTATATATTCGAACAAGGACGTTTAGAGTCCCCACTAAGGTCAGAGCAATATCTGCGTACCAATCGTTTCTGGATAATTGTTCTAAATCAGCACAGAATAACCGCTTGATATAGAAAGTTAAACTTACGAAGTAAGAGATAGATACATGATTGTAAACGCGTGTGCTTGTGAATGCGCATGTGCTTGTGAATGCGCATGTGCTAAAATATGTGTGCATTTCATATAAATTTTTGCAGATGTATGTTTCTGTATATATTGTTCAAGTATGTTTGAGTTTCTATGTAACGAAGTGTACCCCTGTCAACAGACGAGAGGCATGATGTTTGGCGGTATATAAAAATCAAGTGATATGTGTTTCTGCCGTGCCCCATTAAGAGATGAAAGCTCAGCAGGGGTCAACATGTGCATATGTGCCACGTGGACAAAGTTTGAGTGCTTATGTGCCACGTGGACAAAGTTCTTTCTCTCTCTCTTTATTTCTCTAATTCCCTGAGAACATACTTCTTCGTACCATTTGCTTTAAATATCTATGACGGTTCTATATTTAAGAGATGAGGAATTATGTAGATTATTTACATTATCTACAATTGACGGGATTTGTCCTCATCTTGTTTGCTGTTAACACAACGTTTCGGCTGATATAGCCTTCAGCCTTCATCAGGTGTCTTGGGGAAATTTCAAACCAGGGTTCTCATTCCTAAGATATTTTTCTAAATTCGTGGGCATATGGCATAGTGGTTAAGAACGCGGGTTACTATCACCAAGATTCCGAGTTAGATTCGAGGCAGTAACCTGAATAATAAAATTATAAAAATAATAATAATAGTAATAATAATAATAATAATAATAATAATAATAATGATAATAATAATAATAATAATAATAATAATAATAATAATAATAAGGAAGCTGACAAATACAAACAAGAAATCAATCTACCTAACAAAT
>NC_068987.1:52992581-52997143 GCF_001194135.2 Octopus bimaculoides | reverse complement strand
TAATAATAATAATAATAATAATAATAATAATAATAATAATAATAATAATAATAATAATAATAATAATAATAACATCGAAAAATACCGTAGGAATGAGAACCCAGGCTAGAAATTTCCCCAAGACACCTAATGAAGGCTGGAGGGTATATCAGCCGCAAGGTTGTGTTAACAAGCAAGATGAGGATAAATATCCGTCAATTGTAAATATTGTCTATTACTGTTCTATATTGAAACAACCAACCCACTATCTGTAAATTGGTGTTGTGGACAATTCTGAAAAGAAATTTCTACAATCGTTGTTTCTGTGCAACGTATATGTCTAGGTCATTTAATTGCGGTCATTTTGATGAGCATGATACAAGATTACTCAGTATGGAGTTGTAGAAACAATTGTTAATTATGAAACACATTATCAGTTACTTCAGCCTTTAATGTTTATTACCTCACTCTCTTGGCCGCAGTATATAGAGTTAATTTAAACCTGAGGACGGAAACACATTTATACGTGATGTTTTTACAATTTCAAATTGAAGTGTATGCATCATACATTTTTCTTTAGATTTATTATTTAAACTGAAAAAGCTTCAGGTAAGAAAATTCTGGAGAAATGCACTTTTGCAAATCAGTTTATGCGGCTACGTTTAGAATTTCATTCAAATCTCTGCCAGCTATGACTTACCATTTATGTCTAGCAGTCAATAAAGGAAACAAGAAAGTATCAATACTATAACAGTTTCTTAGTTCTTTATTGCCCACGACCGGCTAAACTTAGAGGGAACAAACAAGGACAGACAAAGGGATTAAGTCGATTACATTGCGTAACTGGTACTTAAATTATCGACCCCGAAAGGACGAAAGGCAAAGTCGACTTCGGTGGAATTCAAACTCAGTACGTAACGGCAGACGAAATGCTATTACTATTTACAAAAATGGTATAAAATATTATATTCATCGAGCTTATCTGAACAACAGATTATGCCTGAAGCTCGTATTCCATCAGGTTCCAGTTTGTATTCCTCATTCTGGAGTTGATGAAAAGGTGTGGGTTAATTCGATGAAGAACATTTCTTCTATGTCTATAATAGTGCCAATGTTCGAATACATCATGAATAAATCTGTGCTTGCTTTGATAGAATTCAAATCTTGCACGATTAAATTTGTGCTTTCATCTATCAGGCATTCAAACTAATAAGCACTTAGGATCAGAAGAATATTTTGAATTGACTATAATTTACTGCTTCGACTATGTGGTTATGTATACGTATTTTGAATCATTGTTTTATATATGTATTATTTTTTTCTATTATCAATTGAACTGGAAAATCTTCCTGTGTTAAATTCACACTGCATCAATATTCGGCAATTATTCTAAGTCCCAGTGACGTTCTGGAAGTGATTTAGTCGACATCCATACAATTATTTTGCATGTTTGAACAAGATTAAATATGCAGTTTACATTCTATGCACACTTGGCTACATCTATACGTTCTATTCAACGAATTACTTTGAGAGAGAAACATAACATTCCCAAACTCTTCCCATTTTCCATTTGGAAATATTAGACATGCATTATAATTTTAAAACCAATCAATATTTGAGTTAAAGAAATTATCAGAGCATGCATTTTATATTTCGAGACAATGATCATTTCTGAAAAAAAGTAGATTGCATTTTATTTTTCGAAAGTAAATAACAGTGATTTATCTTAAATGTTACACGCGGTGATGAATAATTGTTTTAATGGACTTCTTTCTGTCATATTAATGATCAAATTAACCTCGAGGCATAGGGATGTAATAACGAGATATCAAGGATAATTAATTACACTCCTGTTATCTCATGTGTGATTTTATCCCATGCAATTAAAAATAAATGAACACACATATGCGCGCGCACGTACGCGCAAAGCCACCCACACATTTACATAATCAGTCGCTTGTTTTATGATTGAAGTACTCGCGGAAATGAAGCGAGGGATAATGTGTATGAGTGTATTGTACGTGTTTGCGCGCGCGTGTGTGCGTGAACACGCGCGCGTGTGTGCCTAAGCATGTAAGCATGTGTTCTGAACATATGTAGTACCATCACACTACGATAATTTCCGCATCGTGAAGTATTTACAGGCAAAGCACATCTGTTGGAACATATGTAGTATCATCTCTCTCCGGTAATCTCGCCATCATGAAATACAGAGATATCGTCTGATGTAAATCGGCTTACTGACAAGGTAGCTGTGCTGCTTTCCGACAGGGCAGTCACGAAATGTTGGTTCAAGCCAAGTTTTGCCTTCCGGGAAATAAGGCGTATGGAAACATGACACCAAATTATTTGAAACGTCCGAGAAGATATACACTCATTGGCGATAACATAACTTTTACTTGCATTCATTTGAACTTTCAACATCATGTCTTCTAAATCTACACGCTTTCTAACTATACTCTGTGACATTTCTTAAGCCTTGTAAGAATCTGACATTTTCCTCGAGAATTCTTTTATCAAAGTATTTAACCCTTACAAGATATATGGTCAAGCATGTAGTCAGCAAACAGGGAGCATACATATGCATTTGTAGCATTCATGAGCACAGTAAATAGTTTCAGTAGCAGCACGTTGCCAACTGCGTATGTGGGCAATGTTTTATCTCTTCAGCCTCTGCAGCTGTCACAATATGTTTAATTTAAAAGGCAAATTTGGAAAAAGAATAATCATTGTGTGCGTATTCACCCCACAGAACAACTCCGAGATATCTGTTTCGAAAAGCTTTGCCAGCAATCATGTTCGCATCGTCCTCTTATGTTCAGAACACAAAGACGCACACGCAGACACATATATGCATGCACACACTGACTTGTGCACGTGGACGCACACACACTCACATGCATACATAAACACTACGAGCGCCCGCGCAAACACACCTATAACATGTATGCATCATACACATATTATTTGCGAACAGGCCCTAGCTGGGTGGTAAGAAGCTCGCTTCCCTTTGCTACCGCGCATGTGTTCTTGTCAGTGTTTGTCGTAACGCTGAATGAAGTAGCTACGCTAGTTTGTGACGTGTAGTGTGGCTAATTCAGTGAAGCTCAGCTGCAAGGTAAGATTTTTTGTATTTTGGATCCAGTGGGGGTCTGTTTCTAGTAATATTTTTGTACAAGCAAGACGTCCTTATTCTATTCTGTATGCTGGTCTGCCTGCAGTTGGACAATAATTGTTCACTTTATGTGAATAGTTTTTCTCACTTAATTGTGAGGATTGTTCAGTCGGGGGCTTGTCTCGCCTCCAAAAATAGTTGAACTTCTTTACCATTTTTTTGTGAAATTTGTGGAAGCAATTTGTTCACTTTAAGTGAATAGTTTTTTGGGGGCGTATCTCACCTCCAAAATTAGTTGGACTTCTTCACCAATTTTTGTAAAATTTGTGGAAACTTGTTCTAGTCACTGTATTCCGGTTTCGATTTAGATTACCATTTGGCCTGGATTACCTAGTGGCCGGAGAATTTGTGTAAGGTATTTGTTCACTCTAAGTGAATAATTTTTCTCAATTAATTGTAAGAATTGTTGTGTCGGGGGCGTATGTCGCCTCCAAAATAGTTGAACTTCTTCACCAATTTTTTTGAAATTTGTGGAAGTTGTTTTCCAGTTGCTGTGTTCCGGTTTCGATTTGAATTACCTATAGGCCTGGATTACCTAGTGGTCGGAGAATTTGTGTCTGCTGTGGTTTTTGAACTGTTGAACTGTCTTCTTTCTTTCTTCCAATTTTTTCATGACTTTATGTTTTCTTTAACTGTTTTCTTTTTTCTTCCTTCTTTTTTTGAACTTTTTACAAAAAACATGACGAAGAAACAGGACACTGTCTTGGAGTGGGTGAAGGATTGGAAGAGAGGACGGTGGTGTTCAGGACATACTCCATGTCGATCGACACCATCGCTCTCATCCCTAGAGCGAGACTTGGCGAAGTATATGCCAACTATAAAATTTATTTCCAGGGGTGTTAAATATGCGACGGTGTGGTTGCTATTTGACACCCCTGGGGAGGCTCACAATTTTGCGACTCAGCCCTTAGAGGGCGAGGATATAATGTTTCTTCCCACCTATTGTGGGAAGAAGTTGACAAGGGCTTGGGTCTGTGGTTTACCACCAGGAATAAAACCTGAGTGGATTGAAGACACTATCCGCCGGGGTGTGGGTGGCAGCGGAGACAAGCTCCTCAATGTAAACATTTTACCTGCGGCTGATTGAATGGGGTCAAAAGCTGTTTTGATCCTGTGTACCCAATCAGCCAAGAATCTGGTATTTCTGGAATTTTTGAAAATGGCCGGCTCTAGGTATCCGGTGATTCTTGAAGGTCGTCCCCACCAGGTGTCATCGGTGCCTGGGCCATATATTTCGATGAGAGAAAAAAAAACATTCCAATAAAAGAATTACAAAAGTGTCAGAGAAATGGAAGGACATTGTAGAAAAGAGTGATGATGGAAAGACATAGTGGCTCGCATGAAAAGTGCTGTGAGGAAGCAAAAGAAAAGGAAAGTAGAATAAATGTATCGTACTAAGAATCAGGCC
>NC_068987.1:52981604-52992244 GCF_001194135.2 Octopus bimaculoides | reverse complement strand
CACACACACACATATATATATATAATGTATATCACGGCATATTGGATGTCGCTAGACACCCAATAAATGCAGTCCTAATTACGCTTCCTTGTCAAAAAGAAAAAAAAAATGATCACAGCTTCAGTGACATACATACGCCTAAATAGATCTGAACTATGAACTAGATACCTGCAGAATCAAATCGAGAAACAAATATGTGTTGCAGACCTACCTTTAATGAAAGTTTAATCTATGAATGACGCGCATACAATGACTAATACAAATCAAAATTGAATTGATAATAAATTTTAATTCTGTATATTGATAATATGCCTAGAATTCTCATCCCTCACCCACAATTAATTGCATTTTGTCTCATGTCATACTTCTCATTTGTTTTACATTACATATTAGTGTAAAGTTTACAAATCTCTTTAATGTGGATATTTAACTATCGAATAGTTTCCTTTCATCTCTTTCATAGTATTAATGAAGCGCGGAAATATTTAAAAAAATGCCATTTATTAACTATATCTACTCATTATTTTAATTTCTCTTTCCAGTTTTCACTATCATTATGACTTTATCTGGCATTGAATATTAATGCTCTTTGCGTACCTGTTATTTTGTTTTACATTTTAATATAAATTATGGCTCATTTAACTGTATTGCAACTAATATATTCATACACATGCATAAATAGAATGTGTTTATGTCCGGTTGTATGTTTATATGATTATATGTACTTGCACAGATAATCGTGTACAACACCTGAATACTCTAAATAAACATTAGCAGAGTGTTTTGTTCATATTTAGAAAGAGCGTGACGCAAAATATCAAGAGAATCTGTATTTATATTCATTGTTTAATTGTGCATATTATAAAACTTGTAATTTAGAAGATATTTGACAAAAACGATATATAATAATGTGATAACTATGAATAGAAAATACATACTTTGAAATATATTTCTTTAGGCTACCATTACTTATTTAACTATAAACATTTAATGGCTTATGGAACAAAAGTTAAGGAAGTGAACAAAAAAGTCAATACAACCCTTTAACATATGCAATATAATATTTAATTTCCGAATGTTCTCAATTCAAATATGACTATGATATATAAGATATTGCTACCGCTACTGCTATTATTGTTCCAATAAGATCAGTAGTAGTAATAAAAAATATATCCCAGCGTCTCCTTTTTATGAATTCTTTTTGTCTCTAAATCTACGCTATAAAATAGGTATTTGTTTTCTTTATAGAGAAATACTATGTAGGAGTAGAATACACAGTTCATCAAATATCTGGTTTTACTAAACACAAAAAAGCAACAATAATCTTAACAGCCCTTAAGCTGACAGAAGTAATATGGAAAGTTCCCACCGGGAAAATATTACAATGTTATAATTTTCTATTTTGAGAACATGTTGGCTATCCCACTTCCTATGTCTCAACGATTTAAAATTCGAAACTATGTTACTTAGAAAGAAATTGGTTGCTCGAAATAGTGTTGAGTAAGTTCCATAGAAGCCGTCCGCTGCTGATGATTCGACGGGTTAACAAGATTCAAATTAATTATTTAATTCACTCATGATTCAGAATATAAAAAGAGGGAACTCATATGATATAAAAATAAAAACATTATTTTAGCTATCTTAAAACTTCAGAAATGCATGTATGCATGTCTGCCAAAACGTTTTCCTTCTCGTTTCTTATAATTATAGCTCATGGAATCCTAAAATTATACTAATTATGTTGCTGTTTCTGTAAACACATTATTATACCTGTCTGCCTGTCTGTCTATCTATCTCTTTATCTCCCTTATCTTTCCCCTCTACTCTCTCTCTCTCTCTCTCTCTCTCTCTCTCTCTCTCTCTCTCTCTCTCTCTCTCCCTATATATATATATATATATATATATATATTTTATAATACGAGTGGTTTTGGTGTCCAGAAGTGTTCCAAAAAGCATTTTTTCTCCCTGTTTCTTTCTTTCTTTCTTTCTTTTTTCTTTCTTTCTTTCTTTCTTTCTTTCTTTCTTCCTTCCTTCCTTCCTTCCTTCTTTCCTTCCTCCCCAATCCTTTAAAGCAATACCATTTTTCTTCCTCCTAACATACTTATCTATTGTATTCTCAAAATTTCATTTCCACAACAACGATCCTTTGAACGAACAACACAGGGAATTAACACCTGCGACCTATCCATTTGTAATAACAAAATATGAACTCCTATCGGAACTTACATACTATGGACAAGAAGCCTTCTTTACCCATTCTACACAACACATTACTTTGGTAAAGGAACAGCAAGTTTAACAGCCAACATATATTTTTATTTTTATTTTTTATTTCCCTTTATACTTCCTACATGTCTCCCTTTCCAAATAAATTCGTATATTGAACTCAACTATTTCCTTCTATTCAACTCTCTCCTATTGTCTCTTAAATCCCTGAAACAGCTGTTAAACTGCTTTTTTCTTTATAAAATGCCCAAGAAATTTCACACTGCCTTAGCGTTTCTGTCTCCTTTTATTTAACACACACACACACACACACACACACAAAAACACATGCACACACACACACACACACACACACACGCACATACACGTATACACACACTTATACACAAACAGGCATATGCAGGAACGCGCGTGTACACTACTTGCGTACAACCACACATAAATATATATAAAATTTAATTAGTATACACACACATACACACACGAAAAGGTAGATAGAGAGATAGATAGATAGATAGATAGATAGATAGATAGATAGATAGATAAATTGAATGATTGATTGATTGATCGAGATATTGCAACTACGTATACGTACTTGAGTCTATTTCTATTAAAATATTAACGTAAATCAGACGACATTTACAGATCTCCCATTGAGACAAAATTTTAGGCGATATTTTAGAGACAATATTTCTTGATGTAATAACATGATCCAGTAGAATAAAAAATCTCTAGAAGCAACAAATTAGAGAGAATAAATATACAATCCGCAAAGACAAGGCTGAAAAGGAATCTTGCATATATTTGTTTCTACTCATTTCGCTAAACTTCCAGTGATTTGGAAATAGTTATAAAAATTCTGTTAGTGACATTTTATCCATACCTTGACGGAATGGCAGTGAACCATTTTAGATGCAAATCGTTACTTTCCTGTCATTAATTTGCGTCATATCGTTGATTAATGGACATTTTTTGCAGTAGTTGGTCCTAACTATGAGACGTTTTCCTACTATGCAATACTATGAATATCGACAGCGATTTAGCTAGCGAGGACACTAAGAAAATTTCTGACCAGGTTATGTGTCATCGTCTGGTGTTCTACTGTTAGCTGGAAAACGAAAAAAAAAAAAAAAGACTTTTATTCATTTGCTGGATGCCACATGAAACAAGTGAGTCACCTTGAAATTGTATATATAGGATATGATTCTTTCTCTTGTCATGGTTTCGAAAATCATAATTATGGATTGCGAATATAATGTTATATCTGTTCCAAAATATATTTGGTTTCATTTCAATTATCTTATGGAATATATATCAAAGATGAAAAATGCAAAATATGAACTCAAATATTAACAAGACGGGTCATAGATAATATACAACATGAGTGAAAAAATGCCTTGAGATATAAAATTTTGGTTCTTAAATTCCCTACGGTTAGCTCCTGCCAATTTTTTACTTGGCATTTATTCTTCCAGTGTAGGCATAAATAATAACAGTGAAATACCAATTTTAAAATAACTGGTTTACAAAACAATTATACTACATAACGCAGAAATTAGTTTCCCCTTCGACTATGTCTAGTGATTTTTAGTGATGCAAATGTATCAACAACTTCAGTATTTATATATAGGAAAAAAAATGAAATTTCTTGGAAAATGTAATATTGAAACATACCGTTTTATTAATGCAGTAAACCAAATTCCCATGTTCCTAGATGATCTTCATAAACGTTATTTTTATTTTGTATGAAATTCTAGAGTATGAATTATAAATCTATAACAGCTTTGCCAAATTACACCATTGACAGTTACTAAAAATTATTTGTATCTCTATGCGAATAGGTTTATCCTTGCTATATTAAATTTCATGAAACATACACTATATTACTTGCATAAATATTCGCAACAAGAAAACAAATATGATTTTAGTAAAGAGAAAATGTTGGTTCAGTGTACCATGCATAAATAATATCATTTATAAACATGGAAAATTAATTTCCAGAGAAACTTATGCACTCATATAAATTGCTTGTCAATATCCTTTGAGATTGTCATCGACAATAATCGAAATCAAAGGTAAAACATATATCGTTTGGAATTAAACCTTCAAGATCAAGTGTTACTTTCTCAAGGGAGACAACATTAACTTGGGGTCTGCATTATTGCACGATCCTATTCATATTTGTATTCATGTTGTATTTAGATGAGAGCTCTATTTGATGACCTCATTCATACTGGTTGGTTATCTATTCACTTTGCAAATAACGCTACGTTTATATGTGTATAGATAAACGGCAGCTTGCAGTCGTTATGTTTTTCCTCAAATATCCCTCTGAGAATAATGTATTGAAATTCAGTCTTTTCTCTGCTTCTTCAAATACACACATAACAAAACACATACACACATACGCATTCACGCGCGCGCGCGCGCGTAAATCTTACTATCTTCCATTTTCTGTTAGCCTCCCTGTCGGTAATCCACACTTTTTATCACTCCGTATATGAATATATGTGTATTTATGTGTGCGTGGATGTTTATGTAAGTATATATCAATGCCTGCATCTATGCACATATACACATGTACATCCATATTTATTGATTGGAATAATATCAGGTATTGAGTGATCTTTATAATGCTTGTAAACATTCAAATCACACAGACACATAGATATACAGGCACAGACACACACACATGCACACACCCTTACACACACGCCTATATATATAACCTACTTGTTTTCGAATTTCTCGTATCACCTTTTATGGTTTGTCCAAACACTTGGAATTCAAAGACAAAGTATAAAGGAAAAATAATGAACGCACTTTCATCGAAAATAGTGAAATAATGTATTCATGTTTTATGTGTATACACAGCACAAATACTATCGCACACATTTAAAGGTCATATCGGATGCAAGAGTCTCTGCACAACACTTTGCCCTGCTGTCTGCATCTGAACGTGTTGTATAGATAGAATAATCATTGAGATCAATATCCATAGAAATTACTTCACGTAATTAATGATTCCATCGAGCTTATCTTTCTTATGTTTTCAAAAACAATATTTATAAAACAGTTCAGATGGAGAGATATTGAATATCTTTCACGACAGAGCCCATTAAATGTAATCGAACCAAAAACGTACGGGCTGTACAAAAGATTATATCAGTCTTTATATAAATATCATACTGTTGGATGACTCATTAATTTCATGTTACAGACAATGGGTAAATTTTCAGCTGATAAACCTAATGGATCACATATTAAGTATTTACAATTCATATTGTAAACTGAATATTTTAGTCTCTTCTAATTAGGTAATTACAGGATTCTAAAGTTTGCTGAACTGATACTTCTTAACACACTAGCACATTATAATTTGTCGATCCAAAGGTTTGAAATTATAGTTTACCTACTTGATTTGGAGTATATTTTTGATTAAGTAAATGATATGGAGATATACCTGATATAAGTTTCATAAAAGAACAAGAAGAAAAAACTGCGCGTTGATTTTTAAAAAATTACTTTTATTTTTGGATGGAATATTGTGTCTTGTTTTCATTTTATGCAACACACTGTGTTCGGACAAACATATGATACATAAAATGAAAAGAACATGCACTATTCCTCCCAAAGATAAAAGTATTTTCAAACTATCAAAAATATATCAACTAAAATAGCTGCCTTCAGCTTGCCCCACAGCCTCAAGACGTCTCAGAAGCTTGGTGCAAGTGCTACTGTGCTACTCACTGTGTTCCCCGAAAAGACCTCCTAACACCTCCTTGATCTTGGCCTGCTACTTGATTGCCGTAAGGCTGGTGAATTTCTAACCTGTGCTCCACACAAATTTTATAAATGTCATTAAAATTGAGGGAAGTAGAGGCCAGAAATCGGGGCTGGTGAAGTAGTAGAGATTATCGGACAACCACTTCTGAATATTATGGTAAAGGAGCCGAATTCTACTGCTTCACATATGGAATAACAGCAACACTCCTCTCGGTTAGGCGTTTGACCAGACACCAGCAACTTCCTCTATCCGTCTGAATTGAGACAAAGGCCCTCTTCAACGATGTGGTGATGGAGCCCGTCGTGCAGACGTACTCAGAACATCTATTCTGTCTCTAACTTCCGGCCGCGGCTTCGTAGTCTCCATTTTAGCTGTCCTTATCACGTCTTACAGACTTTTTAGTGTTCAGAGAGCACTGTACAGCAGTCTTCTTGTTCATAGTTGGGTACCTGGCGCAAAACATTATGATACATGTAACACTTTTCCAATATTTAGATGGCTTCCAATTCTCCATGTCAGCTACCTTTTTCTCTAATCCAACTTTAATCTTTATGCTCTCCAAAGCACTTGACTGCTTGAGACAAGGTATAGGGTCAAGCTTAACCTGAACACCCTATGTTATAGTCTAACTAATGTATCAAAATAAAAATTACACAGAACTTGCAATCTGAATATTGTACATATTTTATGTAACGTAAGTTTCTTTTCGCTTTTACTAGCATAAAGAATAACAATGACAGAACTCTTGTTTTGTGCTGTTTTCTTTTTTTGCTCTAGGACAATTGGGCAAATCGACTCTACAACTATTATAGAATATTACAGTTAACTATACCTTAATAGGATATTCAATTACATGTGATACGAGCAAAGCAGCCAGAAGAATTTATATGTATATGTATATATGTATAAGCGCAGGCGTGGCTGTTTTGTAAGAAGTGTTCCGTCGCATTGCCTGATATCTTGGGCTAAAGTAGCCTCGGGCCAACCAAAGTTTTGTGAGTGCATTTGGTTGACGCAAGTTGAGAGAAAACCGTCGTATATGTTTATAGCTATATGTATGTTACTTTGCATCTGTGTTTGCCCCCCCCCCACCAACAGCTTGACAACCGGTGCTTGTGTGATTATGTGATTATGTCTCAGTAATTAAGATGTTCGGGAAAAGAGACTGATAAGGTCGAATTGTTTGATGAAAATCTTTCAAGGTGGTGCCCCAGCATAGCCGTAGTCAAATGACTGAAATATGTAAAAGATGAAAGATAAAACTTATACAGAATTATATACAACCATATAAGTATATACATATACATACATAAGCTTATAACTCTTTTCCCTCTCACATTTCTCTCGTTTTCCCTTTCTCACACTTACGCGCGCGCACACATACACACAGATTTACAAAGAAGTGGATACTTTTACAAATAGTTTTCCTGAAAAAATTATACTGCTTGTACTTGTACTATAAGTCCAATTTTATGGATGAGAGTTTTTTTCTTTCTACACAAAAATTTAGAAAACGAAGAAAACAAAATCGTATTCTTTTGCGTCTTATTACACGGAAGAGATAAGTTTTCCATAAAATTAACTTTCCTGAAAAAATAAAGCAGTGAAAGAAAATTTTATTGAGCTGTTTGCAAGGTATTCAGGTCTTAAATGGAATTGATGTGGCCCATTATGCTGTAGACTTGGAAGATTATGTTTTGAATTATATGATTTATGTGTCTGCTGTCACAATTCAGTTAGATAATACACTAGTCTGTTCGATTATTAATACTATTTTCAAATTTCTTTCGTTACAGCCTATGATCCTGGGATTTCCGTTTTGAGGATCTATCAATCTATTTATTGGTTAAACAATTTATTCGTGGGTCGTTTAGTTCCCTGTTAAATATTTTAGCGGAAATAAAAAAAACTAGAATGTTGTTACAAGAAAAATAAACGCCCAGTATAGAATATTTTGTGGCTTACACAATATTTTGTTTCTGTGTGTGTATAAATATATGTACGGGTGTTTGTTTCTGTATGTGTATAAATATATGTACGGGTGTTTGTATAAATATATATGTATGCATATGTATGTGCTTATGTTATGGTCTACATCATTCTACAAATGTTCCACCTACGCTTTAGGTATAACATGTAATAGAAATAATAATGCAATTGTGCCATCATAGCAAGAAATCATATGAAAGAAACTGACAAAACTCTGTAAACTAAACACCAGTAACAACCAGACAAACACCCAATGTTGCGATGAATATTAAGAACATTTTAGTTATACAAATCATTGTTTTTGTGTTAATCTAAAATTCAAAGTGCCGTAACTGTTTTTACTATATTTGGCTGAAACAAGGCATGGTATGCAACTTCTTGGTTGATATACATACATTGGATAACCTGTGATCTTATGAAAGTTAGTGACAATGAATAATAAGTTTCATGATATATTATTTCAGAAACAAAATACATCATAGCTATGGTTGGGCACAGGATTATTAGAATATCGATTATTTGTTTAGACATATGTCTAATATTCTCTGTAGGGAAAAGTCACTGGTAGAATTGAATCTGAATTTTATATTTTGATTTGTACATATTAATCAAACGCTTGGGGTTTCAATCAAACAATCAGCTACCTTAAATAGATATATTAAAATATCATGTTCTGTTGTGTTCCGGTTTCTGCTCCTGTGGCTTCATCCGATATCAAACTAAACCCATTATTCTCAAATGTCTTAGTTCTTATATCACCAGCAGTAACTGAATTCACACTAATATAATTTATTTTGGAAACATTATTTGATATATTTCATCTAAGTACACATCATATGTTTATGTGAGTGTGTGTTTGTGTGTGGGAGTGTGTTTGTGCATTTGTATGTGTGTGTGTGCATTTATAAGTTTATGTGTATTTGAAATATGGCGGTTATATATATTCTTGCATTGCCCGAGGCATAAGAAACAGCACATATGAAGTGAAACGGATTGAATTGTGTATGGGAAATATAATAAATATTGTTTCGTTGCAGAAAATTTCTTCTATATTATGTTACTTCAATTGTGTTTCTGAAGAACCATGCGCAAAATATTCATGTTCAAATTTCTTCTTTATCATGGTTGTATGAAAAGAAACCTCGACATATGTCAAGTTACATGCTTTTCTGAAAATTTCAATATCGCATGTTTTATCCTCAACTGTAGTTCGCCACAAAATTGAAAATCTTTATAGTAGATCACAGAGGGGACAGAATAAATGCATATTCTGTTCTGGCCTTACGATGTTGTATATATTATATATCATCCATATGTATAATTGAAGATTAGATTCTTGATTGAAATAATTTCATAATTCTGGCGTAGAAAACGGTCTGGATTTAAGAATGGCACACAGATGATTTCATTTTATATGAATGTGGGCATTTGTAATGTATAGAAAATAATCACTGGCTATTCGTGTACTGCATCAAATAGATGCGATAAACAATATAATATAGTGCAATGAGTATAAAATAAGTGTATCACACATATTGTTTGTTAACTTCGAAATTCAGAAAATGCAACAGAGCACTAGAAAATGAGAGCATCGTTTCAATCATTTGGTAATTCCAACATTCTAAGTGCATCTGCACTATCAATCTAAGCAAGCTTCATTAATCAAGAAAACATCATGCCCCCTTCTTTGCATCAAACGCCAAGCAAACATATTTCAGTTTCACTAAACATTTTGGAAATAATCTAAAGGCTTAATTTGGTTACATTCTGCATACGCTATGTTCAAAATTATCCAACAAAGGAAAACAATGTTTTCCTTTGGTGCTATTAATGAGTATTATGTATAATATTAAATAGCAACACTAGCAAGCTAGAATATCGACATTCGTACAACTTAAATGTAATAATCTTGAAAGCTGTTATAAAATATACTAGTGTAGCGGGTACGATATAAACGGTGAAGACAACTATCCAACAACGATTGCTTGATGTACCAGTTTGTGTGCTACGATATTTTTATTGTTAGACTAATATCTATTAATAAACTAATAGATATATACTTATGCGTGAGAAACACAAATTTCCTGCACGGGAGAACTTCTGGAAATACCATTTATTTAGAAATTACTTTATTAGTCGTCATTTCAGAATATATACTTCCTAATTAATCAATTGTTTGCTTTGCATAGTTTTGTTAAAGTGTCAATTAATGATCGGGTGTGGGTGAGGACATGTAATTAAATGTTTCATATCTGAAGAATCAAAGCTAGAGTAAAGATATAAAATGTATCAGAGAAACATGGTGTTTTTTTACAAACTAGGACACGTAATAACAAATATATGACCAAACAGTATTGCATTGTCTTTATTTTCTATGCAGTTAATTAGAATATTCAGAATAGGTAATTATTGACTAAACGTAATGCATTGAAACATATGCGTCACTACGTTTATAAGCACATGCACATTCATATGCATACGTACATACCTACATACACACATATATACTTACATACAAACATGTATATATATACATTGAAAGTCAGGTGCATATGTTTATGTATATACGTATATATAATATATAACATAAAACAATAATATATACATATATATATATATATATATATATATATATATA
>NC_068987.1:52979996-52981200 GCF_001194135.2 Octopus bimaculoides | reverse complement strand
AATTATTAAGCTAATCAATCGCTTTATTTCAAACCAAACTAAGTAACACCGACGTGAAATTTGAGCGGAATCCGTTGAAATTTGTAAACGTTTGGTCAAAAATGGGTTGCAGACTATTTGATTGAATAGGTTTATTGATTTTTCCACTCATCAATTTCGTTTTTTTTTTGTTTTTTTTTTTGAGAACTTGAAGCATTCAAAGATCCCATGAGTCCTAAGTAACGCAGGCATCAAGTTTGAACAAAATACGTCAAAATTAGTAAAAGTTATGATTGAAAATGGAGTGTAGCCAATTTTACAGGGAAATCCAATAAGGAATCTATGTATCGTTTTCTCATCCTGAGTGAATGGAAAACCCCATAAGGTATCAGTTCACTGATTTTTCACCCCATATAGGACTTAACCGAACACAACATTACTGGTTCAAAAAATCTATATTTATAATTTAAACTTAGGTTTCATACATAACACAGTTCTGCAGAATCAGTGTCACGACGGGCATGCATGGGTTGGGAGTTTGACCGGCAGAGGTGATCAGGTTGCACATGCCGGCCTTTTCGAAACCACTACCTACATCATCTAAGCCCTCTTAGTTGGGAGCCCTTCCAGCAAGGAAAATAGAACACTCAAAACGGCTCCCGATCGTCTGTGTCAGAATAGGTTATGTTCGGATAACGAATAAGCCTTAACATAAGTCTAAGCCCATCTAGCGAAAGGAGGTTTGGGAGCCCCTAAAAGACAGCAACTAATCCCAATCTAGTCCTAGCCCCTCCTAGGGTTACTATCGGTCAAGAATGTATCGGAGATATATGCATTGGAGAAGTTTGACTCGGAGATCTGCATCGAAGATCTGCATTGCAGAAGGTTGCATCGAAGGTTTGCACGCTATTATATATGTATATATATATAAACAATATATGAGTATATGCATATATATGTACATGTATGTATATACCTTCATCCACATGTACATATAGATACATTACTGGGTACATGACGTGGCAAAAGAACATGGACAAAATGGTAAACAAGGTGCAACAAACAAGCAAGCCACATAGAAACATCTCCTTCATCAGCTGCCACCATTAAAACCCCGGCGTTTCAAAAAATTAAGGCAGTACGCATCGTTAAAATGGCTCTTCCCACGAACACAAATTAAATTGTTTTCGTGGAGGGTAGTGGCGGACGGAAAACGAGACAGGAA
>NC_068987.1:52975100-52977770 GCF_001194135.2 Octopus bimaculoides | reverse complement strand
ATACACACATATATATATATATATATATACATAGATATATACACACACACACACACACACACACACATATATATATATATATATATATATATGGATGGATTACTGAATATGTATTGAAAAAATAGTAATCAGTTGAATTTTGATGTCTACAAATTTTCATTCTTTATTATGCCATTGAAAAATACAGGGTTATTTTTTCTGTCTTTGCATACATCTATATATGTCTGCATTATAATTATACTCTTTATAATCAATATAATTCCAACCGACAGTTGTACGTAATGATATGAATTTAGAAAATAATACTGCTAATGCACACAATCTAAATTTTTAATGTTTGCTTTAGCCTTCACGCTAAAGCACACGTGATATACCATTGAGGCTTTCAAAATTTGTTAATAATATTAAATGGACATTTTTCAAGCAATTGTTTTTGGAGACTTATTCAATATTAGAATTATTTTCTTAAATTTCAGATTTCTTTCCTTAATTTTCTAATTGTTGCTGCTTAATTCACATGAAACAATTTAGATATGGGGCAGCTTCTACATAAGGGTGCTCTTCCTGCCAGGAAATCCTCTAGTGCCAAGAATATTAGTCATTGAAATGATTATTTGACCCAACAATCCACAAAACGTAGTATTCAAATTTGTATGTTTAGTACGTTGTATTCAATAACGTCTATAGTAAGTCACTACTAAAATGAATTATTAAGGCAAGTATTCTAATTTTTGTGGAAATATTCAATTTAATATTATATTTGGTGTTTTACTAATGGATTATAGAACCATAATACTTGTGAAAAAGTGTTGTTGCAATCACTGATATTTTCAATATATTTTCAAACGTATCATTATACGCGATAAAATATTTTACATACGATTCCTTGAACCCTAGATTGTCAAAGCAATTTGAGTAGAATATCCAAAACTAAGGGCAAATCTGTTTTGTACCTAATAGAAACGTTCTCTAAGAGATGAATTTTAATTTATTCTATTTGTTCCTAGAATTCATTCAGGAAGCAATATGTTTGTAAATGCTTCTTATTTCTGCAGCTTAGTTAACAGACTAGCAGAAAATAAGGCAACGCATACAGTTGCAAATATTTATTGGAAATTGTATTGGAAAAAAGCTTTCGTTAGTTTCATAATCAATTATACTGTAGAAAGAAGCAACATCGAAAAGTCCTTTGACATCAAGCATTGATTAAATGTAAATAATTTTGTGTATTTTCTATCTAACATAAAAAGTAGGCGAATGAGGCGCTATTTTTTCCCGTAACTGATATTTTTTACCGTTTTGGTTGCTTCATAAAAGGAGAAATTCTTATTTGTTCTCGTGAAACAACCTCCACATTTTTCGCTAAAACAGGCTTCCTTTGTATGGAATACGAACATACGTTGTGAGATAAAATCAGTATGAGTAGTCCAATACATTTGAATTAGAGTTAGAACGCCATTAAAATGCATATTTTGAGATTGAGTGAAAAACCTTCCATCGACCTCAAAACATCTTGCAGCATCAACTGGAGAGCTATCGGAATAAATAATATACAATGTAACTATTGTCATTTCAGGGACATTTAACCTAAGGATTTTCAATCAACTGACACATACGAAATGTCAATTTTGTCACCACTGAGCGACGGCTTTTACGTAAAAGCAAAAAAGAGAGGTGATCAAAATATATATTGAAGTATAAGGCAAAATGGAATGTTTTGCTTTGCTGGATGATAAGGAATAGATCATACAGCATTGCCATTTAATTGCTTTTTCTAGTAGGTGAAGAAATTGAATCTGCAGATGCCAGTAAAAAATACATACATCATAATTTCAGTTGATTATTCAAACTGTCGTGAGTAAACTAGAAAATAAGAGAAATGTCAAAATCATAAATGTCTTACTGTTTGAGAAGCTGTTATCCATTCTCTATACTTCCTGAAATTTGCAAAGAATGAAAATTTGCAGCATTTGACAGTCGAGAAAATTTATTCAACCTATATTTTACTGATTTCACTGATATGTAGATGGATTTAGTGTGAAAGTCTTTTAAGCTGTCAGCTGAAATTTTCCTGGTGAATCTCAAAATATATTTCTAGAGCTGAGAATTTATTAGAGTGCAAGAGATACGTTACACTTGAAATCAGACATGCAAATTTTATTTCTCATGAGTGATTTCCACCTAAATGAAGCAAAAATGCAGTCATCACTGACATTTGTGTCACCATATCTTTCACTAGATATTTCAGCTATTTTATAAATTAAAACGCGATAATATTGTAGTTGCCGAATATGACCTGCATTGTACCACTTCAAGCAGACTCATGAGTGTTAAAGAATTTCTGAAAGGAACATCAGTCACAGCCTTCCCATTGATTGGAAACTTCATCGGAATAAGTGTATTACAATTCTTAGACATTCTAATCTTTGTTAAAGAATGATGCAATGACTTCAGTTTGCTAAATAATTTAGTATGAAATAGTAATTAGCAATGATTAATTAGTTACGAATAATATCATCCAATTGCTATTGCATTTATAAAATTCTATTATAACAATAACCCAACTAAATTTAAATGCTAAAGTAAGTACATTTTCAAATACATACGTACACACACAAATATATGTGTGTATATATATGTATATATATATATATATATATATATATATAT
>NC_068987.1:52966558-52975042 GCF_001194135.2 Octopus bimaculoides | reverse complement strand
TATACATATATATATATATATATATATATATTTAATTAAAAAAATTCAATATTACATTATAGTATTTGAACTCGGATGAAAATATTCGTATTTAATGTCATTTTCCTTTTTTATCTTCTATTCATCTGATCCATTGAACTTTTTCTAAGGCTCTTCTTCAAGAAAACATAAAGCTGTTTTATTAAACAGCATTGAAATAACTACCAAATATGTTCTATCTCCCTGACAAAAAGCGTCAGCATAACCTCGAATGAGAATATGGTCCATTCTCGTCAACTCGCAGGGAGAAATATACCATTTAATACTGAAATAGGAAAACATTTACGAAGATATATCGGGCTGGACATGGTTAACGCATTTAAAAAAGGAATCCATCAAGTGACATTTGCCATTAACCCGTGAACTAAGCTTCTTTTCCTCTTCAAATCTAAATAGAGAATGTAATAATATATATCATGATTCATCCATAATGCCTCACAGGATAGTCGGTTGTCTTAGTCGTTGCTAGTTTTCGATTTATAGAATATGTTTGTTTTGCCCTTCAACGCTGACACATTTTGACCGTATGGTAGATGGCGTGATCTGTACAGCCAAATTGTGTTTCATGTCATAAACTCCGTTATGATTCTTTAGTTTCCAAAGGCGGTTGGCCAGCAAGTTGCAGTTCACTTATCAATATATCAGAAAGAGGCCATATAACGACAAGGCTAAGAAATGTCAGGTATATAAAGCAGAAGAAACAAATATCTTCAGAATACTGTAAAACGTCACATACGTTTTCAAAAACACACCACTTACAGAGACATACACCCTCGTAAAAACACATACACGCATACACACACACACACACACACACACACATATATGCATGTATGTGTGTGTATGTGTATATATATATATATACATGTGTGTATATAAAAACATACACATACACACATACTCAAAACTAAATCCCTATACACGGTGATTCCCCACACCAACGGTCTCTTAGCCATACAATACTATCTCGACCGTCGACAGGGCCCCACACCCAGCATCTCCATCCTTCTCTGTCTGGCAGAGCTCGTCCTCACCCTCAACTGCTTTACGTTCGCTTGGGAGATCTACCAACAGTTCTGTCTGGGATCGGTATGGTAACGAGAATGAGCCCCAATTTTACGAACCTATTTGTTGGTCGCATTGAGGCCCAAGTATTCTCCCAATTCTCCGGACCGACCCCAGACCTATACGGCCGCTGCATAGACGACTGTATAGGTGCCACCTCCCTCTTCCGCGAAAAAATCTGTCACATCATCCTTTCCTCTCTAACTTTCACCTTTCTCTCCAATTTGCATCTACCATCTCTAACACCTTAGTAAACTTCCTAGATATCTCTCACTATTGGCCTCCCGTCCCACTCTTTCACTACCTCCGACTTCTTCAAACTCACAGATTCCCACCTCTACTTAAACTTTTCCTCCTCCCATCCCTCCCACACCAAACGGCCATCCCCTACTCCCTCCGACGCTTGTGGAGCCGGGACCTGGATTTCGAGACCCAGTTCCAGTACCATGCCCGTTTATAGATGCATCGTGGATACCCATCCACACTTATCCAAACAGCCCTTGCCCGCGCTCGTCTAATCGATCGCACCACCACCTTCTCTCCTTCCCCGCATCGATCTCCTAACTGCACTGTCTTTCCCCTCCTTTTCCACCCCTCCACCCTACCCCTTAATCGGAGAATTCTACGGGCCTTCCGTCATCTACAGCTAGATCCCGCCACCCACCCCATTTTCCATAGCCCGCCCTTACTCTCCTTTAAACGCGCCCGTAACCTACGTATTCTAATGGTCCGTAACACTTTCCCCTCTTCCCTCCAAGCCCCACCCAGATCTATCCCTTGCTCTAGATCCCGGACATATACCTCACATATACCTCCCACACACACCTCACACATATGCGCATACATGCGCATACGCACTCACGCACACAGGAAAGCATATATTGCCCAAACACACAACTCCACGCACACATGATCATACACACGCACACACGCTCACATACACGCACGCGCACACATATACCTCACATATACCTCCAACACACACGACACACACCACACACACAACACGCACGTACATGCACACACACGCAACACACACATACATGCGCAGACACACGTACACGCACGCACACACATATACACACCTACAGGCACACACACTCATACACACACGCACACACGCACACGCACAGGAATGCACACATACCTTACGCACACATTCAACTTTACAGGAACGTAAACACTCCAATAACGGTTCTCAAATGGTGATGGCGGTAAAACATAAACCCAAAGGCACACGCACACACACACACACGTACATACACACGTACACACAGACGCATACACTCACACACATACATACACATGTAGATGTATATACTTATATATATATATATTTCACTAGTTCCTTCTAGTTTCCATTTACCAAATTGACTCACAAGGTTTCGGTTAAACTGAAGCTATAGTAGGAGATATAGGTCCAGTGAGTCCCGCAGTGGAATTAAACCCAGAACCTTTTGGGAAGGAAGCAACCTTCTCACCACACAGACATTCCTGAACCAATAAATTGAAATTTTAATATTCTTTCTCATCAAAGTGTGGTTTCCAAACTTCTTTAATTATTTAAAATGGGTATCATTGATAGCATTTTCAAGAAGCAACTTCTTGACTGTGTAGACTACGATTAATGGCTTTTGAATGTAAAAATATTAGTTTGTTTGGAGCTATACTTTAGGCACCTGGATTTAGTTTTGTTATGGGTTTTGATAATCCAGATAAACAATTATGTTGAAGAAAGCATTAAATTTTAGATCACTTCCGCTCTTAACCCAAAGTTCTATGGAAGAAATTTTTGTAGAAAAGTGAGTACCATGGTATCACTAATTATTGAATTTATACTCCATTTAATATTTTGTGGTAGTTTAATTAACGAGTTGGCAGGATTGTTAACATGACCGGCAAAATACTTATCGGCGTTTATTCTATCTTTGCTTTCGGAATTCTAATTGCACCGACGTGGACTTGACCTCTCATCTTCTCAGGTCCGATGAAATAGGTACCAAATAAATACTAGAAGCGTTGTTATCAACTTACAACTTCCCCGAATTTGCTGGTCGTTTGCAAAAATTAACAACTAATATTTTATCGCAGTTTTAATCTTTCCCTCTATATTTTTGCAAGAAACTCAAATGTAGCTGTATACCCTACATGGTCGTTTCGAATGCGAGAAATAGCAAAGATCACGTGAATGTCAAGAGAATAGTTTTTCACCATAATTGGATTATAAGTGAAAAGTATTTGTAGAAAATTTCATCAAAAAGAACTCTTCACTGAAAGTTAGCAGGAAGCATATTCAAAGCGTGTGAAATATCCGAAACAGCATTCTTTCTCCACTAACTTCTATCACATAGAATTCTGATATAATCGTAGTCTACACCATCTGAAAAGTATTTCTGGGATGTTTTTACAGAAAGAGTTTATTTTCCAGAACGATATGAAGAGAGAATTTCCTGATGGAGTACACTTTCGTACTTATCCCTTAGATCTTTTGACTGTAAGGATGAGTCCCATTCGACGAACAAGGAATACAAAGAAAAATTAGATGTTCCATATTAGAACAATTACACAAATTATTTTGAGGATGAAATGAACATTAAATAGCGACAACAAAATATCTCGAAGGACAGTGTTTCAGCTAGTATAATGCATTATTTATACATGTGTATGTATGTGTGTGTGTGTGTATATGTGTCTGTGTGTGCGCATACATGTAGAGCTACATCAGACAATAATGTATTTCTAATATAACGCGATATCTGAACAGCCCGACATTAAACGAGTCCCTACAGCAAGCACGAAATTTGAATCTACCAGAAAGTCGATATTTAAATGCTACTGTATTCAGGAGATGTTACAAGTTTTAAGTTGTCTCAACTTGAAGAATAAAAATATTTTCTTGCGTTAAAAAAATCAGTTTTGTTTATAAATTGCACAATAAATGGATTCGTACATTCAGACATATTTTATATGAAAACAGCAATGGATTTAGACATACATTGGTACATTCATACTTACATGTATCATATAGGAGAGATCAATAAAACTGATGTGAGATTTATGTACTAAATCACGCATGCGTGAGTCATAATGATTTTGAATATTGTTAGGACTTACCTATGTTTCCGGAATTTAATATTAAATGCCAGGAACATACATGCCATAACTATTCCCAAGGCTGCCAATGAAGAAAATATTCCATAGGCAATAATGGAAACCCTTTGCATCTGCTCAATCCGTAAATAGCCATCTAGAGGTGGCCTATCACCTGCAGAAATAGAAAGGATAAGAAAGTCCAGTGGAAAATTAATATTATTGATACATCAATAACTTAAATATACATATTGTTCGCATGCATAACAAACAAATGTATTAAACACTTTCATATATTTACACAATTATGTAAACCTACTCTTTCATATATACATCCATATACATAAGTACGTAATGTATATATGTAACATATGTAAGATATATATATATATATATATATATATATATATATATATATATATATATGATATAGTATTATATATGTATATGTGTGTGTGTATATATATATATATATATATATATATGATTATATATATTATATATTATACTACTACCACTACCGCAATGGTATCTTCCTCTTTAGGTGTACATGTGATTGAAAAGCTTTAACAAAAGCGTCCACGCACTAGAAAAAACCCTTTCCAAAAAGGTTAATAACGTCCTCATAACATTTTTTTAAAAAGGAATTTTTTAAAACAAAAAATCACCTCTACACATCAAAAATTGTATAAAGCAATCTTTAAGGTCTTTCAAATATTTAAATAACTTTTACACGATCAGGATAGCACTGAAAAGTTCGAAATCAACGACAAATTTAAGCTCATTACTGAATTTTGGAAGAAATCTGGAACAAACTTACAATCCTCACAAACATGATTCACGTCAGTCCTTCTGAAAATGGACCAACAGACTCGTATTTACAAAGAAAAAGTAGAAACTCGCTAACATTAAAACACACCACTGAAATTCAAATACAAATTGAATTACCTTACCAACAACTGAACATTCTAATAGATAAGGTATCTTTAATGAATGAACTGAAATTCAATTGGAGAATGAAGCATTAATAAAAGGAACCAGATGAAAAAAGTATAATACAATTTATTAAATCAAACAAAACAAGCGAACTGGAAAGCAATTAGAAACGAAAAATTAAAAAACACACATTCGCACTAGAGATAACCGAGAACAAGTGATCTTCCTACGAAAATTCCGTCCCAAGAATATCACATCAGAACAAAATGAACAAACGAGCATCAGAATAAATTTTGTACACCAAAGATTCAAAGCAAATATCAACATTCTAAATCTTCGCAAGTCTCGCTTTGGAGAGCAATTTGTGAAATGTGACAACTTAAAGCAAAAAGAAAGCTCCGAACAAACCAACAAGAAAAACTTCTGGATTACGCAAAAAACTACTAGATTTATGCAAAAAAAAAAAAAGGCAAAGAGATGCAAAAAGCAAAATCGAATAAAATACTTGATTCGAAAACTCGATGATGCAAAACTACGAACACAATTACGGATCAGAATTAATGAAAACTAATAATAAAATACAGATTCATGAAAGGACAAACTTTGTTTACAATAACAACAAAAGAAACATAACCCCGTCCAACAATGGAAAACAAGCTTCTTAAAACATAACAATACTAAAGACAGACGAAAATAACAAATAGATGGTATATAACAACTGGGAAAATCCCTCCCACCATAATGGAATGGCTGAGAGACTTAGCACCAATGACTCACTCCCTTTTTTAAAACAACACTTCTAAAAACAAACTAAAATATCACGATAAATGGTATAACAACTGGACAAATCACTTCCAACATAAGGGACTGTCTGAGAGACATGGTTCCAATGACTTACTCCATTTTTTAGGGAAGTACATCTCCAAACAAAACACGTAAAAAATACATTAATGATGCAAAGATTCGAGAAAATATTGGACCAACTGAACCAAAAATAATTAACATCTTATGGAAAGGGAAATAAAAATTCTGCAATATGGTATAAATTCACACCATATCCTAAGTCCAATACAACAGACCTTAAAAAGATACCGAGGAGTTTTGCAGAAAACTTCGCTTACGGGATGTCTTTGAAAACAAGCACAACAATGATCCATCGCTTGTGCACAGCAGAACATGTTTTAATCCTCCGATAAACTAAACAAAAAAACTGGAGGAATATATACTATGCCTAAAAAGGTCTGCTAGCTCAAACATTCCAGCAAACCCTGTAAAACAAAATATTACAGATGAGGAACGAAAAACATTACAATGTCTATTAGTAGACTCATCTACAGTCATTAAAGAAGCTGATAAATGAAGAGCTATTGTAATAATGGGCAAGACCCATTGCAAGGAAATGGCCATAGAACAATTCAATGAGCAGTAATTCTACAGAAAAAAGTAGATAGTAATGCTGATAAACGAACTATGAGTACAATTGGCAAATTTACCAACAGATTCAAGGATAATTTAACACAAAAATGGAGTGGGATTACCTCAGTAATTTTGAAGTGAAAACAAATAATTTTTTATGGACTTCCTAAAATCCATAAATCTAGAAAAATCAACAACAGCTTAAAAGACCTCCATACTCCATATATAAAGATTCCCAAACCAACTGATCTGATTGCGTCTGATTGTTGCAGGATCAGCATCCAGCACTCAAAGATTAAGCAACTTGCTGGACAGAATTTTAAAACCTTTATGCAGAAAAGTTCCCAGTTTTATAATAGATGACATGGACGTCTTAAACCATATCCCAGAACGGGTAGATAAGGAAATAGTACTAGTTAGCTTTGACATAGCTCGTCTCTACGCAAATATGCCCCATATATATGGAGCAGGAGCAGTAGAATTCTGGATAAACAAACATCTTTAAATAATTCAGGAGAGATTCTCAAAAGAATTTAACACGAAGGTTTACAGATAGTACTGGAAAACAAATACAACTTCTTTGATAATCAACGTTATCTACAAATACGAGGCACTGCAATGGGGACGAAAGTCACACCAACATTTCCCACAATAGTAATGGGATACCCGGAACAAACATTCTACACCCTATCCAAAACTACTTTTGACTACAACCGCCAAGACTATATTATAGGAAACTGGAAAAGTTTCTTAGATGACTGCTTCATATTTTGGAATGGAAGTAAGGAGGACCTTACAAGATTTCTTAAATTGATATATAGCATTCATGTCTGAATACAATTCATTATGGAAATGAATGAAAAGAAACTCACCTTTCTGGACATCCTGATAATTAAAGAAAATGAGACAGTTACTACAAGAACACATACACACAACAAAATTTAGACTTTAGATCTTGCCAACTTTTCCATACAAAAAGAACATAGCATCTGATATGGTAAAGCGCATATGCTCAATAGTCACATATACTGTTAGACGAGAGGAACAACTGGCAGAACTTAATATATCACTTCAGAAACAAACATATCCCAACAAGTTATTTCAACATGCCATAATAAAAGCAAAATAAGTTCCAATTCCTACCTTACGGAGAAACTCTCATACTAGGTGGGAAAATAGAAATACAAATACAAATATTCCATTTGTAGTCACCCACAATCCTAGAATCCACAACATCCTGCACTCAGCTAAACAACACTTCCCAATTCTACGTCAATCAGCAAATTTCCAATGAATAATAAAAAAAAAATCACACACTATCATCAGTCGAAGACAACAACCTAACCTCAAAAGAATCATAACAAAGCAGTGATTCACATTTGAAAAAGAAACAATGTAAGTAACCAACTGTGGAGACCTCGTTGTGGGACATGTAAATTAATTGAGCAAGGGACAACCAAAAGACCTAATAATGCAAAGGGAATTAAAAATGAATGCAAACATGAATTGTAAAATAGAAAATCTCATATCACATGCCCACAATTCCATGAAACCTAAATTGGATCTGCAGGAAGAAAACTGATCAGTTATGTAAATGTGCATAAATTAGAGATTCATATCCTTTGAATATGCCATGCAGTGAATATATAGATATATGTGCAAATGGAAATTTAAAAATATTCCCATTTTATAAAAGTAAATGATACTAAAGGTACAACTACGAAAGGCAAAGAATACTTTATAAAAATTCCAAGTCCGAAATTTTTAACGAATATAGTCAACACTCCATATAATATACAATAGTAAAAGAATATATATATATATATACATGTCTGTGTGTGTGTGTGTGTGAGTGTGTGTGTGTGTGTGTGTGTGTGTGAGAAAGAGAGGCTTGTATGTATATATACATATATGTATGTATGTATGTATATACATACA
>NC_068987.1:52961467-52966337 GCF_001194135.2 Octopus bimaculoides | reverse complement strand
AGATAGATAGATAGATAGATAGATAGACATACATGTAAAGTGTCTTGCTCACTCCACACTTTATTTGTCAGTAAAATACCTTATAGATATTTGTGGATTTTTTAGACATTTATTTGGTAAACAAAATCTCCAGAATACACATTTGCTTCATATCCAATAATAATGCATGAATTTAGTACTGTAAACCCCAGGATTCTATTCCCCAATGGAATTATTATTATAGATACACATTCATCTGTACATAATATCGACACGTTCCTTAAGGATATTCCTATACCTATGTATTAAAGACCTTATATACAAAACCAATCCTTTCACACACAGATTGAGATGGCGGGACAACAAAGAGGAAGACTCTAACAACAGATGCATCGAACTTTAACACGAGGAAATGCGCAGCACCATACGTATACCTAGCTGCATTCGAAGATGAACTATGGAATATTGTTAGGAATATTAACTTCCGGAAACTCCCGCTAAGACTAAGAACAAATCAACACCATGAAAAACTACACTCCCTAACTAAGGAGCTTAAGGAAAAAGGAAGAATTTTATTGCATGCGGATAAAACGTGTAACTTGTACCATTTATCCCAATACCAATATTATACACTACTCAAAAAGAAATATCTAAAAGTTATATAGTCACGAATCCTAACAAGTTTGCACAACTTAACCTGCAAGTTAAAGTTTACGTGGAAAAACATAATTTAGCAGATAAAACTAAACCTTATGAGCCTAAAACCCCTAAAATTAATCTTAAGTACCATAAACCTAACTTTTACACTAACCTTACTGTTAGATGCATTGCCCCTCCAATCGGACTTTGGTAGTATATCATAGATAAGTACATGCCTATACTTAGGAATGTTATTAAGATTCAAATATTGTCTAGTCCATATGTGGTAACTGACTGGTTTACTAAAATCTCAGATTAATATATAAAAGGATTACTGCATATAGACATAACTATTATGCTTCGATTAATCCTATCGTCTTAAATAAAGCGCTCATGCCTACTGTGAAAAACTCAGGTCTCATTAGAGTAGAGGTAGACGTTATGTTAGCGGCTAGGAAATCAATTATGAAATTTAAGGTAAAGTATTGTGTGAGAAAGGATACAACAGAAATGTTTGACGTAACTATGGGATCGACAGACTCTGCACATATAACATACTTATTAGTGATTCACATTATATTCTGTCTGTAACTCCCCGAAAAAAGGAGGCCGTCTATACAGAGATGGTGCACTCTTACCCTGTTTAACCTCCTCAAACCGGGACACAGATAAATATAGGAACATTTTTTAAAAGTTGTTTCAAAACATATGACTTTCAATATCAACAGAAGAGGAACATAACTCAGTTCTTGGTGTTGGTTTAGATCTAAGTAAAGATCTAAACTAACAGGTTATATCATAAATATAATACGAGCCTTAGATACATTCATAAAATTAGTAATCACCCAAAATGTATTACCTGATCTACAGTAGAAAATATATCAATCCACATTACAAACATTTGAGCGAAGGATGAAGTATTTAAACTAAAGGAAGACTTTTATAATTTAGCATTAGAGAAAGCTAGATATACGGAACAGTTAAACTTCTTTATCGGTAGTAATAATAGAAATATGTCATGGCCCACCCTGACAATAATCAAAATAGTATGCAAAATATGAAGAATTTCACTAACCAAAAGCAACAGACTGTAGGAAAAGTTAGTCTGTGCAGTTAGAATAGATTACCTCCAACAGATAGAGTACCTCCAAAAGCTAGAGTATCTACAAGCAATAAAGTGCCTACAAACAAAAAGAGTACACATTTACATAAACTTGTGCCATATAAAGTGCAAAGTGGCTTAGGTATGAATAGATCTCATAAGAGGTCCCATTCTGATAGGGGAGGTAACCAAAACATAAAGCTCTAAATAATCCTATACAAAAATCTGACAAATATAATGTCAAATATAAAAGCAGACAAGCCCAATGATGTAATAAGAACCAGCTAAGTAGGCTACACGCCTTTACAAAAAGCTTAGGTAGAAATAGAAATGCATACCTCAATAACATAGATACCTCTAACAATATTGAATGGTATATAATGTCCTTCGGAAAACAAACAATTTCCAATATACCAAAATTGTTTTATTCGGTATTGACTAAACGTTTTCCAAATGACAGTAGATACTATAGAATTTGAAAAAATATAGATATAATCCAAGCTTTTGCTAATAGCAAACATCTAGCCCAAGATGTAGCAGCACACAATGTTAGTAAATTTAACAGTTTCCATATAAACAATAGCAGTAATAGTAACCAGAATTATAATTATAGATCAATATATAGCAATAATGGCAGCATGTGCGAACAAAGCATAAGTAACACAGCAACGTATCAGAATAGGAAATATGGTTTGACAACCAATAAAATAGAAGAGACCCTAGTGAACTTCCGTATTAGCCTGGCAGTAGAAGACGTGAATCCTAAAAAGTGCAGTACACAGAATGTTGTCTCTGTACAAAAGACTAATTGCTTAGAAGATAGACACAAGAATATAAAAATCACAACTAGAGAAGGTGAAGTGGATATTATTAATAGAAGTAGTAGATGCATTAAATGCGATTGTGCAAGGAACAGGATCTGTCCGTTCAATCCTAATGTGGGTATAAAAATATCGTATGCAGATGTAAGGTTACCTCTGTAAATTGGCAGTACTTATATATAGGAGCTAGATAATGTTATATTAAGCAGTAATAATATGAATATTACTAGCCTTAGTAAGCTAATTTGGGCACCAAAAGATAGTAACAAAGAATTTTCGAATGGTTGGGAAACAATTGGTAAAGCAAAACCTCATAGAATAGGCGATAATAGATGTGGACATTGTTTGGAAGAAACGGACCAAATTTTCAGTTCTAAATTTACTCTTAAAATACTAGACAGGAACAGGTTATGAGATGTGCACCCTCGACAGAATATGCGTTCAAATAATTTAAAGAGACATAACTTACTGTCTATAGTAATTATACTAGTTAAAATAATGATTCTGATTATTAATTCATGCAAATAATACACATAAATATTATAATAATTATAACAACAACAACAACAACAACAACAACAATAACAATAGTATTAATTGAGGGTATAAACCCAAAATAGGTGAAATACCTCGGAATTAAATAATGTACTCCATACATTAAAATGGAAACTGTTACAAGTAATCGTAATATAAACATTTTAAAATCACGATTCAACCGTAATATCAATAGAAAAGATTATATGACCAGAATTCAATCCGATGTAAAAAGTAACGGTATCATCTTCAACTGAATACCAACGTAAGAAGCTTGTTTGATTTAGTTCACGAGTGATGAACACTCGATGAAATTGCAGCGATTATGATGCATAATTACATACAGAGCAATGTGCAGTAGCTGCAGTAGAAACAAACGTTTGTCATTGTTATATAAGGTGTTAATGCAAAGTTTTGTACGCGAATAAATGTCCACTCCCCTCTTGGTATTCAATTATATATCTATATACATAAAAGAGGGTTTTATCAGTTTGTGTGTGTGCGTGTGCGTGTGCGTGTGTGTGTGAGTGTGTGTGTATGTGTGAGTGTGTGTGTGTGCGCACGCGTATGTTCCTTATGAATTTTAAAACTGAGTTGCAGATTTTGACGTATGGGGTATCAAAAGATTCAGTAATCTTTCGGCTATGAAATAAACGTTATTTTCATTTACATATTATCTACCTAAAAAAATCAGATTTAGTTATTTGAAAGACACTGATCTACAACGACTAGGTTTCATTAGAATGTGAAAATAGTCTCGCACTTTCAATTTGAACCAAAATTGCAAAGGTTTGCATTATGGGAGTGACGATGTGTGAATGATGAAATTAATGTTTCTGAATTAGTCAAATGTGTACAGTAATAAAGAAAGTTGATTATCATCTATCTATATATATTGGGTCGTCCCTTAAGTAAGGTTCTTTTTTCAACTGCATGAATTCAAGGTCGGAGGGGACGAGATAAACTACCTCCATCAACATGTTAAAAAGCAGTTCGATTTTAACAGTCATATTTTCAAACCTATAATGGAAGTGACAAAGGAACATATTCGGTATATTTTGCTTTATGAGTTCATTAAAGGCAACAGCAAAACGGAATGTGCGATGAATATTAATGCAGTATATGGGCATCGATCTATAAGCGTAAGCCAGTCTTAATTGCGGTTCCAGAAATTCCGAGTCAGAAACTACAGCTTCGAAGACGAGCGTCGTCCTGGAAGATCTACAGAGCTCGGCGACGACGTCCTGCAAACCCTGGTGGGAATAAATCCCATCGTAATTGTTGAAGCTTAGATTTGGTCGTTCAGCCATTCATTTAAGTCAGCGATAAAATAAAAGCGACCACCTTTGGTTTCAAGGCGAAAGGTACTCTTCCATCAGTATAATGCTCGGCCGCATTCAGTGAGGATGACATTGCAAAGACTAAATGGGAAACGATGCCCCAACCAGCATATTCATCCCATCTAATTATCAATTATTTCGTAGCCTTCAAAATCTCTATCTCTCACGCACACGCACACAAACCCGCACACACACACACATCATACAGAAATTTTTTTTAAATGTACGGAAATTAACAAACAAACATATGATCACATATGATCGGCCATTTGATCGATTTGACAACTTTGCACCTTCAAACGAAAAATGCCATAAAATAACTTCCTTTCACACACACACACACACACATACACTCCCACACATACACGCTATATTTCCTAAATTTCGTCCGATTCCTATGTTTTCGATACGGGAGATTAGGATTCCGCCCAGAAAACACGTTCTCAACATTCTAA
>NC_068987.1:52958766-52961434 GCF_001194135.2 Octopus bimaculoides | reverse complement strand
ATTTCTTTGATATCCACGGAGAAAAATACAAATACAGGGAGCACGAAACTTTAATAATTTTCTTCCTTTTTTATCTTACAGAAACACTAAAATCTACTTTCCAAACATCCACTCATAGTCTCGCCTCTTGCAAAAATCCACAATCTCCCAATGTAATGCTTTAAGCCTTTTGGTAGGCGGGAAAGTTTCTTCAGAAATAATGTCGTTTACCTGTGGTTTCTAGCATGTAAAGTTTAATGGTGGTTGTCTGGTATCTTTTATGTCGTGTGCATGTGCATGTGTGTGTGTGTGTGTTTGTGTGTACGCGAGCGCGTGTTTGTATATGTGTGTCTGTGTGCGTGTGTTGTGTGTGCATGTGTATGTGCACGAGTGTGCATGCAAATGTGTGTATTGTATGTGTGAAGGTGTGTGTGTGTTTGTGTGTGTGTGTGTGTGTGTGTGTGTGTGCATGTGTGTTTGTGAGTGTGTTGACATCAAAATACATTCGTATCTATCTACATTACATTTATAGAATTTATACTCTTAAACCTTTTGCAGGTGCATCTACTCATGAGGTTACATATATGTATTTAAGACCGTTCAATATTTTCAGTCGAATGATTAATTTTCATTTCTTCTTTTAAGGCAATGAAGCTAATAAACTATATCAAATTATTTTCGATTAATTATAATAGCAATTTTCATAAGCATGAAACATTGACTGATATACTCTCGTTAGATATTAATGCTTTTGAATAGTATAGTTAACAATCTGAAATAATCTGTCCTAATCTCTTAATGTACTTGCAATGAAATAACAATTTGTTGAACCGTTTAATACAACAATAATAATACTTAAACTTATAAATAAAATGGTGATTGCTTTGGCATGAATTAAATTCCGCTGCATTGAACACGTCTATCGTAGTAAGCCTGTAAATGCAAAGGCTATATTTTATTGAAGTAGGATAAGAACTACAAAAAATGTCAGTTAAATCTAGCAATCCTATACACAAAGCCTCACTCGTTCTCATAGCTTAGCAACATGTATATTAACAAAATTACTCAGACACGCACGGACAGTATATAAGTGTGTGTGTATGAGTGTGTATATATGTATATATATATATATATGTGTGTGTGTGTGTGTGTGCGTGTGTGTGTGTGTGTTTGTGTGCGTGCGCGAGCGTGTATATATATATATATATGTACACATATACTTGTGAGCGTCTATATCTTTAGTTGTCTAACTATCTATAGTTTTCGCTCTGTTTATCTATCTGTCAAAGTATGTGTGTGCGTCTGTGTGTAGTTATTTCTTCATACATTTATATATTGCAGTAAGTAGATTCACGAACATCCGCATGCAAATATCACTATCAGAAAGCTTATCTAGCAGACTGCTGAAGAGAACTCTGCAACCATGACTGACCTATTATTCTCAAGCATTATGTATATCTATATCTAAGTTATACTCATTATCCTTCTCTCTTCACATACATTATGGCGTGACTATGAGAGATTCGCTTCTTTCTTTTTTTTTTTTTATATATATACAATAATAGACAACGCTTGTAAAGTTTATTACAGTATGTAATTGACAGGAGTGGAAACTCATCTATAGTAAGCGACTAAATTTGTAATGTTTGGAGTCTTTGTTCTGACAGAATTTTCTTCGGTAATAGTCCATTTGAAAGCGTTTTAGTGAGTCAAATTGAAAATATGTAAAAGTAATAAAAATACATACGTTCAAATATATATATATTCGTGTGTCTACGCCTATGTTTTACTGTGACTGGGTGTGTGTGTGTGTGTGTAAGTATGTATGAATGTATGTGATTGTGTGTGTCTGTATGTGTGTGCGTGTGTACACATAAATTCTTGAATAGTTTAGAGGTGGGGAATGTACGAATAAATATGTGCATAAATAGCGGTAAATGACTATATTGTTTTATACATTTGTCTACACTATTTCATATTTCTCTCTCCCTCACCGATTATACGAGTGCGTAAGTGACAGATACAAAGAAGACGATAAACGAAAATTGTTTGTTAGTGGTAGTGTAGTATCGACCATTTCAACAACGTAGAAGACAAACTCGGGCACCACGCTTATTTGACTGTTTGTATTTATTTGAAATATTTCAGACATTATTTGTTATTTCAACTTACTGTATCTAGGCAATGAGAATGGTAAGAGGAAAATTTACTTAAATTTGCGTTCACATTTCATTAATTATGTTACACAAATATCAAGAAACAAGTGTATTTGTAAAGATAAAATGATGTGGAGCGTGGTAAGTATGACAATAAATGATGCAGGCATTTAAAAATGGATGACATTTCTTTCATAAGTTTCAGATCTAGGGGATGTTCCTATGGTAAACTACTGAGCAGGGAACAAGGCATTCAACTTTTTATTAAAGTAGTGTGTCTATAAAGGATGTGGATGTGAATATGTGCGAATGCATGCATTTATATACATGAGTGTACGAGTGTATTGTAGGCATACATGCATATGTGTGTGTGTGGTGTGTTGTGTGTATGTTTGTGTTCGTGGTCTGATCAATAAGTATCCGGACTCTTGCCACACTAAAGACGCTAAAGCATGCAGAGTGAAGACGCATGGCACACACACACACACACACACACGCACACACACACACACACACACACATACATATACACA
>NC_068987.1:52958592-52958756 GCF_001194135.2 Octopus bimaculoides | reverse complement strand
CACACACACACACACACACACACATACATATACACATGTATGTGTGTGTGTGTGTCTGTATCTTTTACAGACACACTCATTGTAGTTTACCATAGGAGCAACTCATAGATCTGAATCTTATGACATAAATATCTATCTATCTATCTGTATATATATATATATAT
>NC_068987.1:52956495-52958341 GCF_001194135.2 Octopus bimaculoides | reverse complement strand
TATATATACATATATATGCTTGCCCACACACGTGTGTGTGTGTGTGCGTTTGCGGGTGTGTTTGTGTATGTGTACAAATGCCATTCAATATATTTCTGCTATTTTTAAGTTACAAATTTTCTGTTTTCTTGGCTGTCTGCTGTCAAAATACCTAAAGAACGTAGTTCAATCCAATATTGGACGATAATTTAACCACTTTTTGACATCTGTACATTCCTGAATATAACTCTAGAAAATAATATCGATTTCACTTGGACTAAATATAACACTTGCACATTCGAGAAGTTAATTAAATAATTGCAAGACAAAATTCTCCAATGAATTCGAAAATCTTTAAACAAGAGCGTACCATTTTTATCCTGTTCGATAAATAAAAATACTTCATTTAAAATACCTATGATACGTTCTTCAAAAATATTATAATTTAATAATGAATTCGATAAATTTTTAAAAAGCTTTCAAATTGAAGGTCTTAAAATAACTCTCATTTTAAGGCACAATTTAATGAAAATAGCTATTTCGAATTATGGAATCCTCCAAGCCGATTTTCTTTATGGTTGTAAATAAATGCTAAAATTGCTCCCTATATATATATATGTGTGTGTGTGTGTGTATTTACACACACACACACACATATATATAAGTAATTCATTTATTTTTTTCAGTTTTGGTGACTTCCTAATCAAGTTTAGAGTCAATCCTTTATTATTTTATAGGTAAAATCGAAAGTAGAAAGAAAAAGATATTGAAAATGAATAAGCTATTGAAAAATTTGGAATAGCTTTCTATTTTTACTGTTATCTATTTCCCTAATTAACATTTACATTTTTGCTCTGGTTTTAGCGTTAATAAAACCCATACGGAATTACTTGATGTCAGTAAATTATCCTCCTTCAAAATTCTTACCTACCCTGGTCGTTTTTGTGATCTATGGATCAAAACAGTGAATGGAAGATTTTTTTCGCAAACCACTATTATTATACGGCGGGATGGTCATCTTTTTTTTGCCAAATAAGCAGACGCACTATATATATTCGTTCTCCACTCGTTTATTACTGTTCTCATTCTAACTTATGTCCATTGTCCGAGAAAGGACTAGGCGGAGCAAGAACAAGCATGAGGAGGGAAAATGTCGCTGAATCGGTCACATTTGTGTGTCGAAAGATTTCTGGCAAGTGGACATTATTTAGAATAAGAACAGCAATGAAAGTGTGAAGAACGTATATATAGCACGTGTGCTTATTCGGGAAAAAAGTGACTATCCCGAAATACAACAATATCCGTTTCAACACATGATTTCACATCACGAAACTTGCAGCACAAATTCATGAACTTTTAATATACTTTTGACGAATGGTTTCAACCTACACCCTCGTAATATTTTTATGCATGAAGGGTTGAAGAGGTTTCACAGTAAGTTCCTGTACATTAATATAAATTTCCTCTACAGTAATCTGCCTTTCTATCCACACGATCACGTACGCAGAGTTTCTCACACTGATAATACATTATCATTTAAATTTCATCCACCTAAAATCCTGGCAACTTCAATGTCTAAGGCATTTATCGTTGTACAAACACTTTAAAAACATTTTTCAATAGGAACATAATTATTTAGTCACCTTCAGCAGCACAGAGTGCGAATTCCCATCCAATTCGAGGAAACGGCATTGCAATGATAAAACCTCCACTAAAGTATATAACCGAAAGAAAGCTAACAGTCGCTTCTCTTTCCATTACGTCACACACACTCTGCTTCTCTGTGTCTCTCTCGCTTTTTCTCCCTTTCTCTCTCTTCTCTGTATGTTTGCACTTATATATACATACATATATATATATACATATA
>NC_068987.1:52951621-52956125 GCF_001194135.2 Octopus bimaculoides | reverse complement strand
TATATATATATATACAGATATATATATATATATATATATATATATATAGAGAGAGAGAGAGAGGGAGAAAGAGTGAGAGAGAACAGAGTGACAGAGAGACAGAGAGACAGAGTGTGTGTGACGTAACTGAAAGAGAAGCGACTGTTAGCGTTGCGGCTATATACTTCAGCTATATAATTGTTAAAGGAAACGGAAGATGGATTTAGTACTGATCTTTATTCAGTGCGACGATCGTTTCCTCCCATCCTGCAACTGTCTGATATGGGTAGGGTTTTGAGAATCTAATTGTGTTGCATCAATCTCTGCAGTTTTTATCACATCAGGTTCATGCATAAAGAAGGTGATGTCCCGCTAGATATACTTAGATGTCCTAGGCATGTTGTTCTTGTCCGCTGTATTTTGGTTATGTCAGGCTACAGTTGTCCGTGAGAATATAGCATAAAATTAAAATCCTCCACTCAACCTTCCTCGTTTATTTTTACCACGGAATTCCTGACGTAGATCCAGAGGAAATATACCCGACCGTGGATGACATCAAGTATCCCTAGCTGTGAACGTACTTTACACAACACACTAATTGAGATATACCCATTAGTACAAAAAACTATATAGATATATATATAGAGAGAAAGACAGGGACAGAGAGAAAGAGAGAGAGAGAGAGAGAGAGAGAGAGAGAGAGAGAGAGAGAGAGAGAGAGAGAGAGAGAAAGAGTGAGATGTACAATGATTAAACGCGGGTGCACATATGTGCATATGCTTATATGCACGAATATTCGTGGTTGCATGTATGCGTATGTGTGTATATATGTGTGTTTATGTGTCTGTGTGAGTGCGTGTTAGTGTTTGCATTTGTGTTTGTCCTCCACTATCAGTTGACAACCGGTGTTGGTATGTTTACGTCTCCGTTACCTAGTAGTTCGGCCCATGTGTCCGATAGAATAATTACCAAAATTAGAAAAATGTACTAGGATTGACTACAAATTTGTGAAGCCAGTACCCCAGCATGGCCGCAATCTTTTCACTGAGACTAGAACGTTAAGATAAAAAGATGCATGTATATATCAGTTTTCAAAATATTCTTTTCTACTCTATGCACAAGGCCTGAAATTTTAGGAGAGGGGACCAATCGATTAGATCGACCCAAATGTGCAATCGATACTTAATTAATAGACTCCGAAAGGATGAAAGGCGAAGTCGACCTCGGTGGAATTTGAAACTCAGAGCGTAAAGACGAACGAAATACTTGCAAGTATTTCGATCGGCGTGCTAACGCTTCTGCCAAATCGCCGCCTTTCAACTTCGAAATTATTCTACATCCGACATACGATACACATTATTGCGGTAAACAAATATCTGACTGTGTTGTGTTCGTATAGAAAAGAAAATCTTCCACTTCATTCAAAAAAGAAAGCAAGGTGAGAAGCATACAGGCGAGGAATCTTCTCTGTCACTTCCCCCTCTCTCACTCTTCTAGGAGATTCTGCTCCTCTGAAATTCAAAGATATTAACACATTTAGAGCAACTCCAAATCTAAAAATCTACATATGTTAAATCTCCCTCACGGAATCTGTCTTAAATTCTGGCCATATGCTTCATGGTGTACAAAATCTAGATGAGAGTATCTAAAAAGTACCACTACCAATTAAATAACTATTCAATGCCTGGCCTAGATTTGGTAGTATGTTGTGGAAGTATTCGTCACGAATAGCCAGATTTCTTCAATTGACGATTCTTCCATAAACGTTAACTGGCTCGGTATTTGATATCATAAGGTAAAGGGTCTTAGATACGACGTTGCACTTTTTTCTCCACCGTTGATCAACAGATTCTTTCATTCCCTGTTCTCTTATATGCTATAAAGTTATAAATTCTGCTATATACTCTTTCCTATTCTAAGCACAAGGCCTAAAATTTTAGTGGGAGGAGCTAGTCGATTACATCGACTCCAGTGAGAAAATGGTACTTATTTCATCGACACCGAAAGGGTAAAAGTCAAAGTCGACCTCGGTGGAATTTGAACTCAGAGTATAAAGACAAACCTAATGTCGCTAAGCAGTTTGTCCGGCGTGCTAACGATTCTGCTATCTTGCTATCTTTTTCTTCTATATGGTCAGTCTGCTATTGTGAGATCTGCTATAAACTTCATGAGTGAAAATTGGTCATCTTTCTGTTCAATGACACCATCAATTGTTGGCTAAATGAGATAATTGTTTTACGTAATGAGACCAAATTTCAGATGTTGGCTAAATGATATAATTCTTTTATGTAATGAGACCAAATTTCAGATGTGTGGAATCCATATGATTTGAGAAATTGTCACCCACAACTTTCATAACATTTACGATCTTTATCCTTTCGAAATTTCAAAACTCAAAATCTCCACTCCCTAGCAGCACTAACTTTGTTCCAACTGAAGCAGAAAATACAGTACATTAAATAATATTCGCTGAAGTATAAGACTTTTGATTCCTTAAGTTGCAGTGGGGGCTTGGGATAAAAATGATGACTCAAGACTGATACTTCGTCTGGGACTCACAAATATTTTTTTCCAATTGATTGTTTCCCCTCTCTCTTTCTCTCTTTCTTTCTCTGTCTCTCCCTTTCTTTCTTTTCCTTATCACCCCGTCCCCCCTCTCTCTCTATTTGGGGAGCAGCATGAACCCCAAAACATCAAGCTGCTTTTCCTATAACAAACAAAGTTATCTAAACTTTTATTTTCCCTGTATAATATTTCACTGTAAAATATTTACCGACATACACTACTATCAGTGTTTTTTGTCTGTTTGTCTCTTATCATACTAGCCTGAAACTTACCGAGCTATTTTCAACAATACAAATCAATATCAATAAACCATGATTTTTTCTCTCATTTTCTTCTAATAGACTTATCTTTTCTAATGCAGAGACATAATTGTTACATTTCATTAGAGTCTATTTATTGAAGCTTACTAAACAATCGTTTGATGATCAAGAAGATTTTAAAATTTTCGTTAAATATTTTCAAGTTACTGCAGTCACCTTTGCAAGTTTCATTGGAGTATCAAATTTACCGTTTACAGTGGAAACACAATGCAGCAGTAAAGTAGCACTCTAGCTGGAAGTGAACCAAGTTTTTGGCAGATACTTTACCACTTAATAAGCTTTCCCATGAAAGTTTTCTTTTAAAAATTAAATGTCCCCAGAATTTTAAATAAAACATTATCTTCGGCAACAGTTGCATAGTTTTTTAAGCAACAAAAATTCTTAATGCTCACATATGCAATGTTTATAACCCTTTACTTCATTCATATAAATCATAATTATGCATGGTATCCAAATTACTGTGACGACAAGGACATTCATTACAAAACGGTATTTCATAATGAATATCCATAATTTATTTCCGTTGGAAATTTCTTCCCCACCCGCGCATAACTATGCATTTACCACACCATGATAGCAGACAAATATATCAGAAACAATTATATTATATTTACACATTCCATTATTTAATTTACTTTCGCGTTTAGTTCTGTGTTATTCTGTCTACAACTGAATACTGAATATTCCTCTATTTGTCTCTGCTTCTCCGTGATATATATGCTTCTCAATAGGAAATTATAACAAAGCGGAACTGAATAATCATATAGATTCACTACACTACATATAAGACATCTTCGATATATTCTTTCACTATTTGATTATTTCATACTGAACAAGCTCCATAAAATGTACGAGTATCAAGCTGTTGGAGCAATAGAATCAATAACTTTTCGCCAGAAGACTGGATAGAGAGACAATATAGGTGGCTGTATTAGTGTTAATTTCAGATCAAAAATATACTAAGTGCTGCACTTGCAATCAGTGATAGCATCATAGCTAGAATGGCATAAATGATTAAGGCTACGTGCAGCTTGCCCCGCCCTGAGATATAAAACGTGTAAGGCGCTTTCATTAAAGGATCGACAAATGATATGAAGTTTCCTTCAGCTATTCTGATTTTATAGTTTACATTACACTAACATTAAAAATATTTAGCAGCTGGTCATCGCTAAAAGAGGAGGTCGGTGATTCCATAAGTTTTGGACTTTCTAGAGGGGATTGTTATCTAGATATGGCTATAATATTGATGAACAAAGTAAACTCGACATATCGGGTAAATTTCCTCTATGTAGCAGTTCAAAATTCATGCCAATGTTTCTGGTAAAACAAACTCTAGAATAATGGTTTGATGAGAGGATACCCACTGGAAACCGAGAGTCCTTCATGCTGAATCATTTTTCTCTAAACGATCTTGTGAACGAAGATTACCCTCGATTACAGAATAGCATTTGAGGAGTGAATTTGGTTAGAATTAATATGTACACACACACACACACACACACACACATATATATATATATATCAGTGTGTGTGTGTGTGAGTGTGTGTGTGTGTGAGAGAGTGTGCGTGTGTGCATATATATCTATATAACTCGGAATGTGTGCATACACAAACAAGCACATATATATATATATATATAT
>NC_068987.1:52945820-52950064 GCF_001194135.2 Octopus bimaculoides | reverse complement strand
ATATATGAATATAAGTATGTATTCATACGACCTCAAAATTGCTTACGAAGTATAGTGCAAGCCATTAAGAAGGTTAAATGCCGATTATTTCGTCCACATTTACAAATATTTAGTGTCAGTAAAGTTAAATCACTCCAATTTACGCAGTCGTCATTAATTTGAAATTGAATGAAAAATATATTTATAAATCTAACTATTTGTAAATATATTGGAATTGATCTAGAAAGTAAAAGTATGTCGACTAAAAAGAGTAACGTATTCATGTAGATAAACTTACAAATATATATGCAAATGCACACAGTCACATGCATATATTTAAGAAAATGTATGTACACATGTGTGTGTATGTGTGTATACTTGCATTCATACACACATACACACATATATATAATACATAAATATATGCATATATACGTACATGTATGTACATATATATGTATCTATACATGCATATATGGGTACAGGAAATAAAAAGACGGAAAGAAATGATAAACGAGAGCATAAAAACAAAAACATAGAAAACGAACATTTATTCGATTAACGAAAGAAAGAAACAAACAAACAAAGGAGACAGGTAACATAAAGAACATTCCCTTCATCAGTTGTCTCCTGTTTTATCTACTCCGCGTTTCGAAGGTATGGACAAGACGCGACTTCGTTAAAACAGTAGTTTCCGCAAAGCAAATTGAATAAAATTTGGGATTTTTTGCGGACGGTGAAAGTTGTAACAAAAACAGGACAATGAGAACAAAACGGTAAAAACAAATGGTGAGGGCTGTTAAGCCAAGATAATGTGAAGTGGTGAACGCTGGAAAAATGAGCTTTGAGAAGAGACAGATAAAAGCACGTCTTGTCTTTAGGAAGGAAGTGGTCAAATGTGAGAAACGAGAGAGTCAAGGAGGAAGAGTGAAAGAGAGGGGGAACGGTGAAGGGGAGAGGAGAAGGATAGGGTTTGGGTGGGAGAGAAAATCAGAAAGGATGAAGAACAGGAGAGGGAGATAGATAGAAAAAATACAGTAAGAATAAGAGTGCGCGTCGTAATTATGTTCTTTATGTTGCCTGTCGCGTTTCTCTGTTTCTTTCTTTGTTCGAAAAAAGTTCCTTTTACTATGTTTTTGCTTTTTATGTTCTCGTTTTTCATTTGTCTACGTTTTTTTGGTGACCTGTACCCATATATGCATGTATGTATACATGCATATATGGGTACTTAGCTGTTCTTTCTAGCGTGCAAGAATCCTGTGGTAGATACCTCTTATGTGTTTAAATGTACACTGCATTTATATACATGTACATATATATACGCCCGCACGCGCACGCGCAAACACACATATGTGTACATATGTACACAAGGTGTCATCAATAGTTATCCGGACTGTTGACATAGTAACGAGTCTAAAGCAGAGTGAAGCAGCTTGGCGCAGATCGTTCGTGGTCTCTGTTGTGCATACGCACCAAGTTTTAACGTTCTAGCGTAATTCCTGTGTTTAGAGACGTGTTTGGAAGGAAGGTGTGTAGCTTGTGATACTCGCATTGGCCATAACAGAGAAAGTTGCTCAGAGATCTACGCAAACTAGCAGAAGGTTTACGGAAGTGAGCGTATAAGACACACGCAAGTGTACTAGTGGGTCAGACGTTTCCAAGATGGCTGAGAAAATGTTGATATTGACGAACTTTCTGAGAGACCCTCTACCAGCAGAATTGAGAAAAACATCGCAGATGTGCATGCAGCTGAGAGGAAATCGTCGAATAACTAACCGTAGGTTATCAGAGGATGTGCAGATTAGTTACGGCTTAGTTCAATACATTATCATTGAAGATTTTGGTATGTGACGCATGTCTGCCAAGTTTGTGCCAGAACTGCAGAATTTATTTCTGCCACCGTTTTATGCTATTTGGATATTAGGATAATACTAGTTTTCATTGATATCAAGCTACAAATGTTCATAAAGAAAATAAAGATATTCGATTGAATTTGTCCGGTAATATGACTTCTATTTATTTTATCGATTCCTAATATATTAACAGACTAGTCGAATATGTCGAGATATGATCAATATTTGTTTATACTATCACTTATCTGGCACCGGCATATGTTTGCTTTAAATTTATATGCTTTTTAGAATTGCGATATATTTATATATGTTTGTTTAAAAACAGTTAGGTTCCATATAAATCAAAGGGTTAAAAGGAAAAAGTACATAGTGATAGTTACTATACTTACTTATTTACTTTTGTCTATCTTATATGACTGACACCACTCTTTTTCTCCAGTAAAATAAAAAGTGTAAAACTACATTCGAATAGTGGACGGACATTTACCAAGAGAAGACTTTTACTGGTGTTTTTTTTTTTTGCTTGACCTGAACAACGATTTAATCACTTGACAGTAACAACGTGACAAGAATAAGAATGCATTCATGTGTAGTCTGTTACATTCTCCTACATTTTATTTCCTGTTTATATTTAAAGCAGAGGTACTAACCGATTTTTTTATAACTGTCGGTAGCACACTTAACAAAAAGACCGGAAAACATCTATGGAAACAAAAATAGTACATAAATGAAACGAATATATATTTAAACATTCTGATATTCAAGTCACGTTGGTGATGCACACTGGTATAAACACAAAAATATCATGTCAAATATATTGGACTGTTTATATACTTCAATTTGAATCGTGAGTTCGGATTCAGTCTTCGTTATATGTGCCTGTCTTTCTCTCAAAGTATATACACGAGTGCAATTTATAATGTTCGTTCAAATCATTAAACCTTTAGCATTCAGATTACTCAAGAAAGTGTAATGCTTATTCCTTGGTTTTGAATTCATCATGTATGATCTGGAAGCTTCAAAATTTCGATGATATGAGTGTTTACTTTCCGAATGCCATTGCAGGGTAGGTGTGAGAGGACGCATCCTACAGGTAGAACTCTCACGCTGGATATGGCCAGTTTGGATGGTAAAGAGTTAAAGTATATCTACACAATCATTGTTACCGTTATTCCTTTACAGTGTGAATGTGTGTGTTAAAGAAAAAGATAGAGAGAGAGATAAAGAGAGGGAGAGAGAAAGAGGGATTATAATTTTATAATCAGTCATGAACATTAACGGTATTTCTAAAGCATACTAGCTTATAGCTGAATAAATCTAGGTCTATATGTGTACATCAGTGCGTACCTATATGTTAGTGAATCTTCATGTAAGTATATGCGTTAGCTTTAAGGTCTCAGGGAGTAATTGAGGAAAATGTGAAACCCAACGATTTCTTTTTCATTGTAATTATTTTTCTCTAGTACACATAATACAATGAAATGTGATAATGAATTCATTTTTACAATTATTGTTTAATAGATTCTCCAACCAGATTTACATATGTTGTATAGGTTCTTTTAAGTATTATAATTTACTAAATTTTAAACCAGTGGTAGTAATTGATGTGCCCGTGTGTCTTGTTATCTACTGTGTGGCTAAGATTCGCTTCCACTTATACACCTGTTCCCATGTATACACACTTGCGTAAATACAAGAGCAAGTTTGCATACCTAAGAATCCACTGATATACACGGTGTCCGTAAAGTTACTATACAGTTAGTCTTAAAAAACTCTATGATACGGTTGCTGAGGCATATATTTAAGAAGCCCAAAGAAATTAATTCGCGTGGTAGTTCAGAAATTAGTTTTAATGAAATATCACTGCATGAAATACCAAACGCAACACCAAACCTTACATTCTGCGCCTGATTCACGGAGTTCTGGATGATGACCCTGATCGCAGATCTCAATTTTGCAAACAATTTTTAAGTCAAAGAAGCCAAGTTTGTAAGTCAGAGGAAGTCAAGAAGTATTGAAAATCGTCGGCGGTTCATTATAGATGCATTTGCTAACATTGATCCAGACTTGTGTACCAAAGTTTGTCACAGTGTGCTTTCACGTTGTCGAGAATGCATTGAACTTAATAACTTACAATTTGAACATCTATCATAACTGTAGTAAATGAAATTGATTGCCTATATTGTTACAATATTTTCCGATGTAATACATGTATTTTCTGAAAATCGGTTTAGTCTAACCATGATATTTCTATATTACAAATAACTATAAGAACTTTAGGAACTATATGTACGTATTTTCATATGATCGTGTATGTCAGTTACCTTCCGCACACTCATTCGCTCTATATGTGAACCCACGCACATGTACGTACAAACACACATGCATATAAGTACACACACATCACACACA
>NC_068987.1:52944880-52945573 GCF_001194135.2 Octopus bimaculoides | reverse complement strand
ATATATATATACAGAGAAAGAGAGAAAGGGAGAGAGATATTTAGATTTCACTGCATGTTGAGTAAAACTTATTAATGTCCTCAGGGCTGATCTGAGAATTGTGAAGAAAATTAAGTAGGTAGAAGGTGTCTGAATGGCAAGATATTTGACCTGGCCTGTATTTCAAGAATCCATAAGTAATATTCTATTCACCCAAAAAGATTTCTGAAGTATGAAGTTAGTATGAACTATTCGACCACTTGCAAACTTATTCAAACCAACTAACAATTGACTATTAATACTTGGTTCTAGAAGTGAAACACCACAATAGAAGTCATACGCATGAAAATGAGCTTGCCATGTGAGACTGACAGATATTTGAAACAAATACTGCGTGACATTCTATTCGCAAGGTAACAACTCGCCACATTCGACTCATATGCATGCATAGATCCATGAACACACACACTGACACGTACGCACACGTACATATATGCAGTTATGTAAATGTATATATTATGAGTATGAATATTTGTGCATAAAATATTTGCATATGCATGTATGTACATATATAATAATCGCATACATACATGCATATATATAAAGAATAATTTTTTTGAATGGTACAACAATGCACTATAATACGAACAATGGGCTATATACCTGTTGTAATTTAGTCATCCATATATATATATATCTATCTATCTATATATA
>NC_068987.1:52941355-52944015 GCF_001194135.2 Octopus bimaculoides | reverse complement strand
TACCACATATATATATATACATATATATGTGTGTGTGTGCGTGTATATATATATATTGTGTGTGGGTAGATAGATAGATAGATAGATAGATATATACATACATATAAATATATAAATACGTAAAGAAACATATATACTTTCACCATATCATATATACTCACAGTAGTATATTTGAAAACGTTTGTGTGGTATATTGAACATTAAAATACTTTAAGTAAAACTTCAAATTACTTCAAATTGTGGATTGAAAAAATAATCAACAATATAATTAAATTCATAGTGTAATATGGTATAACACAAATTGGGATTACGGCGAAATTTAAATGAGTGACTGCCGAAAATCGCCAAGAAGTTTTTTACTAAGGTCTTTGAAGCTCTGTCATCACCATCGCATTACAAGCAATAATAATAATAATAATAATAATAATGATAAATAAATGCAATGGAAGGAATTATGTAAATAATAAAAATAAAAAAAAGTTATGATAGAATTATAGTAAAGAATAAAATGATATAGAATAAACCCATTCTGGTATTCGATGTGTTTAAAAGATCTCCATGTCTGTAGATACACGATATCCATACAAGATATCTATAGCCGACTGAAAAAGGGCTTTTAAATATACAATAAAAATCAAAATTATGAGGTGAATTGTGGGCTATATTGCATTGTAAAAGAAATGAAGAAATGGCTAAAAAGAGTGCATTTAAAAGTAATCTATGTAGGCTTATAGGAGTTTATATTTTGCATAACCTGCACCTGGCATTCCCTTTTATATTCGCAGGATTATACAGGGATGACGGTCTTATAGTTACCCGTAATATGAATGGACATGAGTTAGATAGACAGGAAGTATCTTATTAATTTCTTCCAAACTGTGGGCTTATTGATTACGATAGATGTTAACCTTAATAATGTAGATTTTTTAGATATTGACTTTGATTTACAATTTGATAATTTTAAACTCTACCGCAAGCCCAATGGAAAACTATATTATATTAACAAGAGTCAAATCATCCGCACGTTATAATCAAAAAATTAGTTAGTAATATAGGAAGACGTATATCATACATATCTTCAAACGAGACAGAGTTTCAAAATGCAATTGACACTTCCAAGAAAACCATAAGTTCTTTGGAATGTTTAATCGAAGAACGATTAAGATTAGCTATTCTTGTTGCAAAAGCTTCGCATTTTAATTAATCAGCACAACATGAAAACTATTAGAAGTAATCACAGTGCTGGAAATAATCAGAAAAATGGCAATTGTAAATATCAAAACTGGTGTTTGTTAGGAGGAATTTGTCTAGAGAAAGAAGTTATATAAAGTTTATAAAGCTAAGGTACAAATAGATGGCTCACAAGAATACAAAGCATATTCAGGAGCTTCGGAAGATTTCTTTATGACTAGATTATATACCCACCGAAGTTCATTTGGATACTCCGTGAATAGGACAACATCGAATCTTGACTAATATGTCTGTCATTTAAACGAAAATGATACTCGTCCTTTCAATATCAGCTGGAAGATCTTGGAGAAAGCTACATCATATAAGCATGGAGCATATAGACGACCTATGACGTGCAATTTGTGCCTGACCGAAAAGCTCTTCATCACGTTCCAGGAAAAAGATGCATTGAACCAGAGACAGGAGCTTTTGAATTCGTGCAGACATGCTAAGAGGTATAAGATGTCGACCGATGAAATAGCATACGGATAATAATATTTGGCTTTCGTCAATAAATTTGGCTTTCCCACCTAAAAGCAGGCATAATTTTGTATAATATACGTTGTTCATTTATCGACTTTGCATTTTACATTTTTCGACCTTCAAGAAAACCTTGGACTGTTCAGAGACATTTATTATTATTTTTATAATTATTTTATTTTCATTGTCTTTTTGTAAACGTCACTTTTAAATGCACCTTTTTGAGCCATTTCATGCTTTTTTTCAATGCAATCTAACCCACTACATACCTCACAATTTTGATTTCTATTGTATATCTTAACAGCCCCATCTCAATCGCCTGATGTCTGTTGTATTAGATATCGTGTATGTACAGGCATGGACATTTTTTTAAAGATCTCTAATACCAGAATGGATTTATTATATTTCATTTTATTGTTTATTATAATTTTATTATTCTTTTTACTATTTTTATTGTTTACTTATTTTTTTCAATTGCATTTATTTCCATTGCATTTATTCATCATTATTATTATCATTGATCGTAATGTGATGATGACAAAGCTTCAATGAACTTAGTAAAACAACTTTTGGCGATTTTCGGCAGTCACTAAGTTTTCCCATTTAAATTTCGCCGAGTCCCAAATTTGTATTATATTATAGTACGCTATAAATTTAATTATATTATTGATATTGTTTTCAATCCACAATTTGAAGTTACAGTATTTTAATATTCAATATATAATACGAACGTTTTCAAATATACTACTGTACGTGTATATGTCATGATATATATATATATGTTTGCTTATTAAATATACCAAACAAACGTTTTGAAATATTTTACTGTGCGTATATACGTTACGATGTATATACGTTTGTTTATGTGTTTATATGTATGTACATGCGTGTGTGTGCCTCTGTGTGTGTGTGTGTTCTGTGTCTGTGTATATATATATATATATATATAT
>NC_068987.1:52939027-52940320 GCF_001194135.2 Octopus bimaculoides | reverse complement strand
GTATATATATATGTACACACATACATATATACTTATCTCTATATTGGTATGCATGTTTACATGTGTGTTACTGTTTTACATATGTATTTGCTTTCGTGAGTATCTATGTACATTCTAGGTGTGAGTTCGCAATATTGGCTTTTAAATATTAAGTTTTGATGTATCTTTTCCCCATTTTTCCTTTTCTTTTTATATTCCTTTTCCTTATCGTCAGATAATTAAGTTAACACCGTAATTTGCTCTCTTTTTCTATCTCTTTGTTTGTATCTTTATTTTCTCTCTCTTCCTATTTCTTCCACTCTACCACTTACTTTTTCTTCCTACAATCACCTGTTATTCTTATGCTGATTCTTTTTTAACGTGTAGCAATAAAGTTACGTTTTCACAGCATACGCATGAAGACGTATGATGTGTGCGTGTGCATACATACATACAACAAGGCACCGATATTTACTGGACAATAGCAATCGATATTGATACGGTATTGCAGGTATTGGTAGTGCAAATCAGAGGTGCAATCTGTGTGGGTGTACATAAACTCTGTTTAAGGAGTAGACAACCACCATATATATATATATATATATATATATAAGCAACGTTAATTCTCTAAATGAGGTATTAACAGTAACTGCACGATAAAGTGAAGTATATTGCCACTTAAGTCAGCCACATTTAAGTGGCAATATACTTCACTTTATATATATATATATATATATGACTATAGATATTTATATATACATTAGTATACATATATTCATATTTATATTTTATGTTTTGCCTGTATATGTGTACATGTGTATGTTTGAAATGCATTCTCGTTTGTATGTTTAGATTAACTTATACTATTTATTAATTCATGTTGTTTTTCCTTCTCACTACAGCTACTTTTGAATTTGTGATATTTGATTTAAGGTTTTCTTCGATTTTAGATTATATGATATTTAAACCTATCATCATTAATTAGTAAAAAGCCGTTAGTTGAAATAACCAATGAAAATAAACAAATTACATTCTCTCCCGTACTTAGCGATCTATAGCTCTTTTGTCTTAATGACGGTCAACACACAGTAATTTCCCATTGTTTGAAGGTCATTTTTCACAGTAATTTTCAATGGCCAGATAACTGAAGAGATGATGGCGTGGGCCCCCACCCCGACATCCGAAACTCGGAGTTTTATCATGACTACCGAATAAGTACCACATTTTTACAGATAAATTCATCTATTTACATAATAGCGAGGTCTCTTTCTTTCTTTTGTTGTCCTTCCTATCAATATATATTTATATATATAT
>NC_068987.1:52936909-52938117 GCF_001194135.2 Octopus bimaculoides | reverse complement strand
TATATATATATATACACATAAACATATGATACATGTATAGTCGTTGAAGAAGCAGTAGATCATTACTATATTTGTCAACAGAATGGGCATATTAAGATTTATACTATACAGTATTGTAGATCCATTCTTGCCAAACCTGACAATCTCTTTCGCGTACGAGTTAGGGGAATACCTAAGAGGGTGTTCGTTAAAAGGGCTGATATGAAACTTAAGTCAGGGATGTTATATACGGTATGCGTGAGGTTCGTAAAAGAAAATGGAACAAAAATATTATGGGAGAAGATCAGAAAGGAATTGGTCAAGAGACATGCCATCTGTAAAAGAAACAGTGGTCCCTTCAGGGTGTGAGGTGCAGCTGAAGTTACAGCTTAAGGGTAGGCGATGAGTGATTACTCTGTGTACAGGAGTAGGATTGATATATCTTCAACGATGGGATAAGAATCCAATCTTAATATTACGTCGATGAGTATTTGAGTGTTTGCATGATTTTTGAACGTGTTAATATTTACGCTGGACATTCACACATGGCCAGTGAGAAGTACTGATGATAAAAGCTATGGAGTCTTTAATCATGATGCTGTCCTGAGGTATCAAATCGCATATTTCTTTTCTTGTTTTCATGAACAGAAAAATTCGCACTCCTCCAGCATTGTCCACATGATATAATACATGGAGCATTCTTTCAAGGGTCCTGTATGCCCACCTAGGTCTGTGATATTCTGCATTTTCTGGATGTTACAGAAGTATTATTGTTGTTTAAACTTCTGCTAAATAGAACTTCTGTAACGCCCGTATATTTCTGCAAGCTTGTCTGCCAATGGGTTCCATTGACATCAAAGCCACATTAGATAAGACAGACATAGTAGGTGACATTGGCTATTAAGTGGGTACGGGTTGTTGCATCAGTATGAGCAACTGTCTTTGATATCATGCAATCTACTATTATTTTCTGTATACTAGATGTACAGCTAAAAGAAAATTTTAAGTTTTCTATAAATATTTTTCGGGGAAAATATTCATCCACTAAACAAAGGAAGACTTTTCATTATATAGACATACATACAAATACACATATTACGTATAAAAATAAATACAAACGTGCACTTACACTATTTATCTATCTATCTATCTATCTATCTATCTATCTATCTATCTCTATATATATTATATATGTATACATGTGTATATATATATATATATATATATAT
>NC_068987.1:52935437-52936779 GCF_001194135.2 Octopus bimaculoides | reverse complement strand
CCACACATAATATAATGAAATTAATGCGTATAGTGCTCAGGTGCAATACAACTCATCAAAAGTGCATGTGCTGTACATAGAATTATGTATAAAATTCAAGAAACTTAACAGTCTATGAGTCATCGAATACATGTCTATGGAGTGGTGACATCAGGTGTAGCGTTGGCGAATTTCAGGGAGCATGGAGGTTTTAAAGGATGCAATGTCTCTGCAACTAACAACTGATGCAGGTGGTTTGTTCAATGCTTCATCAACTCTGAGTGTGAAAAGATGTTTCCGAATGTCATGGGAACTGTGCTGGTTTCTGACTTTGTAGGTATACCCACGTGTGTTAGTTACATAGAGCTCAAAAAGTTGTTGAAGCTGGTTTTTGGCACCATGGTTAATAATTTTGTTGGCGTTTACCATGTCAGATGTCAGAAGTCGGAGCTTTAATGTATCTATGCCCAGGGAAGCAAGATGTTCAGAGTATGGTAGATACCCGATAGAGGACATTCGCTTGGTTGCAAATCTCTCAACAGTTTCCAGGAGGTCAATGTCTTGAGAAAAATAAGGGTTCCAGATCGGTGTTGCAAATTCCAAGTGTGGCTGCATCATAACCTATATACAACCTTAAGTAGATCACTGGAGAGCGGCTGACAAAATTTATACTGAGTGATGCCAAGACACCCTCGGCCTTCTTGACAATTTTAGAGGTGCGCTTACTCCAGCGCAAATCGCTGCGAACAGTAATGCCCAGGTCACGTTCACAAGAAGACCTGTTGATATTAGTATTGTGAAGAGAGAATGTGGACGCTGGGTTTTTCATCCCCAAATGCATGGTGGTACATTTGTCCACAGCCAACTTGAGTTGCCAGTCCGTGATCCATTGTTGCAATATATCTAGGTCCGATTGCAGGAAAGATTTATAATGTTCAGGAGTTGTCTTTTTAATCTCAAGGTATAGCTTAATGTTATATGCATATTTCAGCAGTGTGATATTCTTTAAGTTAGTATATATGTCATTAATGTATGCAACAAAGAAAAGCAGATCAAGAATGGATCCCTGCTGTACACCAGATGACATCACATAGAGTGAAGAATGCTGTCCTAAAACCGTGATTACCTTTTTTTCGACTGAAAATTAAAGATTTCAACTAGTTAAAAAGATCATCTTTCACACTCACTGCAGAGTTTGCCATAAGTCTGGCACAGAATTAAAAGCTTTAGCAAATTCAAGGTAAATAACATACACTCATGAGCCGCCATCAGTGGCCGGGTGATGTCTTCAAATATCTCGATAAGTTGATCACAGCAACTGTAGTTATTATCTCTCTCTCTCTCTCTCTCTCTCTCTCTCTCT
>NC_068987.1:52931574-52935405 GCF_001194135.2 Octopus bimaculoides | reverse complement strand
ATATATATATATATATATATATATATATATATATATATATATATACACATGTAAACCCGTTAGAAGAATACGTAACTCACTCCCGAGACTGAAAAATATGACAATACATTCCGGAGTAAATTGCAGCTGACAATATCAAGTGTTCTAATATGGTTTTAATAATATCCCATTCTACATTTTCGCAGAAACAACATTAAGAAGACCAATGCCATTTTTTCAGTCCTTTTTTATTCACTGCCTCTGTCATTTGTTTCTTATTTATTGTCGTATTTGTTCTGTATTTGTTTTCATTCTTTTGGTTGATACCAAATGTATGTAAAAAAGAAACGTACATCAGCTAATCGACGAGATAATTTGATTTTCCTTTGATTACGGTAAGAAAAATATTCTCTATCATTTCACACAGAAATGTAGCATAAACGTTGTATTATATATAGACTTTTAGAAGTCTATTAATATCAATTTATTCGTTAGCGTATTTCATTTTCTTTTTTGTTTTTTTATCTATATCTGTCATATTTACACTGGATCATATATGAGATTTTATGAGAATTCGCCAAATATTGTGTTGGTATACATTCCATTTCTTTTTTTTTTTTTCGTTATTGCAATGTTCGACATTCTTTCCTCACAAATAATCAGAGTTTTACATTCGCCGGCACATTTTTATTGTTGACTGATTCAGAATTAGTAATAACCATAATAGATAACTCGATAAAGGAGCGATGATCGAATACTTAATAATCAGACTATTTAGGGAATAATGATATCTTGATATACAAGTTTATATTTTCATATCATAGCAAGCGATAGAAAAAAAAGACATAAAGCCAGACAGAACATTACTTCATCTGTCTGCAAATTGTGCCAAATGGACAAAAGTATTGGATTCGTTAGCTTGATTCAGTCTAGAAAAGAAAATAGAAAACTGAATGAATACAGCTGCATATTAATGAGGTTATGGTATATAATGCACAGCTATTGCTAAGGTGCGGTGTTAAATTACATTCTAACATCGTTACTGTCAATTGTTTAATGGGGGAAAATAGTGTACAATGTAATGTAAGATGTAATAAACTAAACACATACAATCTCTGGACAGTGAAAACTTCATACACATATTTACGAGTGTGGACGCTTTAATATATGGCTAAGTAGTTCATTTCTTAAACACGAATTTAAGCGTTCGATTCCGTTAGGCATCAAGATAGGTCAGTGTTTTCTATAATTTACAATAAATACTTGGTTTCTAAACACATTTGTGTGCGACGTGTGCACGGGCGTATGTATATATGCATATACATACATCGCTATGAATATATTTAAGTGTCTCTTTCTGTGCATACATTTGCAAATATATGTTTACATATATACAAATATGTATGTATCTATATACATTCATAGATACATATATTCTTATATATATACGTGTGTGTGTGTGTGTGTGACGTATATATATATATACATATATGCATTTATATGCACACACACACGCACACACACACACATACACACACACACACGCACATATATATATATATACACTTTCATTCACATCTTATTGGAATGTTGTGACTTAAGCATACCCAACACACAATTTTTTTTTTTTTATCTCAAACTTGTAATCACATCTCTAAGATGATAGGCGAGAAATAACTGTTTGGGAAGTGTACATAAACTTTGCTGCATGTAATTTGTTTTCGTAATTAATCATTTTCACAATGTGCCGGTTAGGCTTTGCATCACCTCTCTTCCTTTATGTTAGATAGTTTCGACTAAATTATAGCAAGATTCAATATTGATGTTCACTCGTATTAAATGAGTTACATTCTGGATCTTTCATAGGATAGTTATCACCTTCAGATGATGCAGACATAAAAAGGGCTATCTTTGGTTTAATGCGCATATGATCTCGTTATCTTTACATAATAATGTTTTCAATAATGATGAGAACTCCTTACATAATCACATGAAAGAAAAGCTGTAAAAGTAATTGTAATATTTTTATCAGAACTTGCAAAACTGTATTGATTTTGTTGACTAAACTACTTCGATTTATTCTGAGATTAAATATTTCTTTATTAATTATTTATTAAACAATCACTTTATTGATACACCTTGTCAAAGTCATAGTAGTAATTAAAAAAGAGCATAAAATATTGTTTATCCTTTCATCAACGTAAACGATAAACTGCATGATAAAACAGTAGAGACACAGAAAAATACATCGCCTACGTTTCATAATTCTTTGCTATATGACAAATATAGGCAGTTACTTATCAAACAGATAAGTCACATTTACTTAAGGGACTATTTCCCTCTTGCTGTTAATACAAATCAAAATATTTTGCTTAAAGCTGCTGAAGCATATCTCCAACTATATATGCTCATGTTTTTAGAATTTTTTAAATTTAATCAAAAAGTATTTATGCTAAAATTTTCACTTCAATGGTTGATTTTGGCGGGGTGAGAAGTTGTTATTAAGAGCTATTGAGAAAACAACTGAAAAGTTTCGGGTTAATGCTTCAACAAATAAATGATATCTAATCTCATTATTATAAATAATGTATAAAAATGTCTTTAAAATATGTAGCATTGAAGTACAGCTATTGGTACCACCAACAGTGTCTCTCGCGTCGTAGCAATTTATTCTAGCTAACGTTAGAAACATAATTTTCACTACCGTTCTTTTAATTGCATGGCTCAGTATTAAATTGTACTCTTGCTACTCTTACTGCTGCTCATAACAGTAAAAAGACCCTGGTTAAATGGTGTATATACTTTTCTTAAAAGCCTTATCTTAAATGCTATAATCGTAATATCATATCACTTAATGATTGCAATTGATACGCTTGACTTAGTGTAACAGAAAAATCAAATCCCAAATTAGTCAACTATTACATCAATAGAATTTATTTTCAAAACCGCAAAAACTAGAACTACTATTTCATTAAAGATATGTACACTAAAAAAGTAAATAAACTTCATTATTTTCTAAATCGCTCGTACTTTTTCACTCTGATGGAAGGTGAGGTAATTGACTCCAGTAACTATAGTATTAGTATAAACACATACAAATCAAAGAAAATATATCTCATTGTGATAAATGCATCGAAATCAGTTTATAGAATAATGTCAGTCTAAATCATTCAAGTTTGTTACTGTGGAAAATAACATATTCAGCTGTGATTACAATTATTATGGTATCGCATAGAATCGTTTTCTCTGATAATATCGAAGAGATATTATCCTCCATGCGCTTAGGCATTTGTCATATATTCTGTGCAAGACGCAGACGTTAAATTCTACACTTGCACGAGTTACGAGTGGTGCTGAAAAGTCCCTGTCTTTGGGTAAAAGAAAACAGAGAAGGATCAGTTCATTATGATTTTATTCAACATATTCACCTCTCAGACTGACACACAAAAATTAAATTTTGCATTTGTTATATTAAATAAATATATGTGAATGTGCGTGTGTATATGTTTGTGTGTCATCTTTTCTCACACAACAATCGCGTGACAACCGCTGTTGGTGTGTTTACGTCCCTGTAAGTTAACGACTCGGTAAAAGAGACCGATAGACTAATTACTAGGCTTACAATGAATGAGTCCTGAGGTCGATTTCTTCAACTAAAAGCGGTGCTCCAGCATGGCCGAAGTGAAATTACTGAAATAAACAATAGAGTATGCTGGATTATCATTCACTAATACATAAGCTTGTATCAGTTTTACAAACTGAGGCCTACAGACGTACACACACATTATATGTATATAATATCTCCATCCAGTCATACATAAATACGTACTCACATGTATTCATATATATATA
>NC_068987.1:52923223-52931357 GCF_001194135.2 Octopus bimaculoides | reverse complement strand
GGTACATGTATGTATATCTATATCTATATATATATGCATGTATATATATACATACATATATATATGTATAAATGTATATATATATACGCACACACACATATATATATATATATACATACGTACACACACACGCACACACACGCGCACACACACGCACACACACACACACACACACACACACACACACATATATATATATGCTAGATTCTCCAGTCGGTTTCAACGTATGAGGCTCCGACAACGTACTCTTTCTTTGTCAGTTATAATGCTGATGCCGAGTGTGGCATTGAAGTCCCGCAACGATTTGCACAGAAGGCCACAGATGTTGCAAGCATGAGTATTACAGGTCAGTGCAGGTGGTATATTTGCAGCCGCTTTTCTCCCATCCCTTTTACCACGAAGCATTTTAATGTTGGTTGTATCAACATTTTTAATACCGTGTTGACACAACGATCTCCATTTTGTTTGTTTCAAGTGTGTTCGGTCAAAGGTGTTGTGAGCTATCTTCATCCCTACTTATATCTGAGACATAGTCGACCAACATTTCTGTGCCTACCCTCAAGCTTGCTGTACATGAGGATTTTGGGTATTCTTTACTCACTCATTCTGACGACATAGCCAGCCCAGCGCAATTATGATTGTATAAGGCAGCTTTCAATTCCACCAATCATGCACTTTCCAAACAAGTCGGCATTAACAACTTTGTCTTTTAGTGAATAACTGTAGATTGTCCTCAGATAGTCTTTGTAGAAGATGTCTCTTTGGTAAATATGTCATCTATAGGGTATTCACGATTCTGAGCTGTACAAGGGAGTAGTAAGTATGCCTGCTTTATAAACCTGTACTTTGGTGTCAAGTTTCATGCCCCTTTCATTCATTGGCGATGACGGAGTTTACCAAATGCGTTGGTTGCCTTTCCAAGACGGTTGACGATTTCATCATCAAGGTAATCACTCAAATTCAATTTACTACCAAGATATGTAAATGACTTCAATTAATTTAGATTTTTCCCTTCAAAATGTATAGGAGTGGCCTCTGCTTGACAGCTCGAATTTGTTAATATTAAGAACAAGGTCAGGAATTTGTTGGTGGATTACTTCCGTCTTCTTTATACTGATGGTTAAAGCAAAGGCTTTACATGCAGCACAACACCTGTCTAGAACTTCTTGAGCTTCCTTTAAAGAGGTTGCTACGAGTGCGGAATCATCTGCAAAAGGTAGATCACGAATGACACTAGTATGTAGCAGTGTTCTGACTTTGAAATGCTGATGGTTGAATAGTCCACCACTTGTTCGAAACTGAAATTTGACACTACTTGTATGTCGCCAAAACCATACCTCTGCATCACTGAAAAGAAGAATGGAAACAAAATAGGGCCTATAATACAACCTTCATTTGTTTCGTTTGTAACGTCGGAAGAAGCTGAAGATTCCTCACCAGACACAACAGCAGCCTTCATTCCCTTTTGAAGGGAGATGATAACATTCAACATCGTGTCAGGTATAGGAAACTTTTTCAGAACTTCCCTCATTGCTTGCCGGTTAACAACGTCAAAGATCTTAGTAATTTAACTAATACCAAGTACAACTCTTGTCTCTTATCACATACCTTCTCCATGACCTGTAGGAGGGAAAATATCATGTCCATAGTGCCATAGACAGGGCGAAATCTGCAGTGTGATTCTGGATAGATATAATTTACAACGTATTTGATGATCTTGTCAAGAATGAGTCGAGCGAGAATCTTACAGTAATAGACACAAGCGATATTCCACGATGATCATCACAGACACTTCTGTTTCCTTTGTTCTTATACAGATGTTGACCTGAGGCATCCTTGAAGTGCTGTGGTACATGGTGTACCTTCCAAATGTTTATGAAGAAGATATGCAGCTTCTTTAAAAACTTCTGTCAAACATGTAGATTTCAGTAGCGATAACATCTTTGCCAGGTGATTTAACAGAGGAGATGTGTTTAATAGAGCGCACCACTTCAAGGAAGGTTAGCTCCTGAGAGAGTTCTGGTGTTTTCGTGTGCAGTGAAACAGACATTATGACGTCGTTATTAGTAACTGAAATGGAGTTCAATGCGGTTTCAAAGTGGTCTTCAATCGTTTCTGGATGTCACATTTGTCAGTCAATAATGTCTCTCCATCTCCATTCGATGACCACATTGTTCTTGAGGAACATTCACTTTATTGAGGCAAACATGAAAGGCTTTAGAATCCTTTCTGTTTGCAGCTTCTTGGAGTTCAGTAGCTTCGAACGACCACCAAACATCATTCATCTGTCTCAGAGCATGTTGGACCTGACCTCTGCAATTCTTGTAGGCATTCCCTCTTCTGTGTTGTTCTCGCCGAACTAATCTTGATGCTTACGAGCAGGAAGTCCAAGAACCTCTACAGATGCAGAGTGCATTCCATTAATCAGGGCCTTCCAAGATGATTCTATGTCATCATTGACATCAAACAGAGTTGACGGCAGTGTCCAACTTGATAGAAAGCTCAGCCTGCTTTTTAATAGTGTTCAAAGGCAGAACATTAATATGCTTAGGCACTGATGATTTTTGTAGTCTTGTATGTTTCAGATGGAACGCAGCTTTATAATATCTAATTTGTTAATGATAACATAGTCTATTGATAGTTGAAGTCAGCCATAAGGATAATATTCTGCCTATGGTGACAACTGGAGATGACATCACGGGTTATGTATATATATATATATATATATATATATACGTAAATCGTCGAAAAGTCCATAAGTCAGGGCAAAGATGCAATCGTATGTCTGTTAATATTATCCGAAATGTATATAGTATTATATGTCTATCAGCATTGATCTTACCAATCGGTTTCGCGCCAATAAGTGTGTGAGTCTGAGAGGGAAATATGTTGAATAAAATCATAATCAGCTGGTCCTCCTGTATTTTTCTTTTACTGCAAACTAAGAACGTTTCAGTACTTCTTCATATTTCGATGCGAACTCACGACGTGATATGTTATAATTTATGTGCTTGGGATGATCTTGAAAATGGACGACCAAAGTAATCGTCATTGCCACCTAATGCATTTCTATTTTAAGAAAGGCAACGAATCAACAGAGACCTTTCGGAAGATATACGATGTATACATTAAGTATACTGTTAACGAACGTGTGTACCAAAAGTAATTTCCAAGATTTAGGTTAGGCAATTTGTTTAAGATGCACCACTTTCTGGCCTGCCAAATTAGAGCGATCCATTATACGACTAGGATTTTTGTAGTCATTCCTCCAGATACCAAAATCGATGGTTAACAAACATTTGCATCCACTTGGTTATCTCAGTAGGTTCGATACTGTGTGCCACAGTAAATGAAAAAGGCTAACCTCGCCCAATGGTTATCCATGACCGACCAATTGAAGAAACTTGAAGAAAACGCTATTATTATGAGAATGGTGAGAGAGTAAAGACATGTATTATCTCTAAGAATGTGAAGCGATGACGATCAGAAGGGAAGCGCAGCGAACCAAAAAAAAAGGCATCCACAGCAGTACTTTACTCCACAAAGGTTACGCTATCAATGTGGTCGAATTGGAAAAGCGTTGCCATTTACGAGCTTCTTTCTACGAACAAATGCATGAGTTCGGATATGTACTTCGACCAGCTGGACAAATTAAATGCAGTGATCCAGTAGAAGTGACCAATATTTGCAAACTATAAGTTCAATATCTTTCATCATAACAACCCCAGACCCCTGTACTCAAAATAGCAGAAGATGCTAGAAGGAAAGTGTAATTATATCACTGATTGAATAAACCGCTTTGTTTTTAAAACATTTCTTATTTTCCATTCGAAAATATCTGTGCTTCTTCAAAAATAACAATGCTATGCAAAACGTGTGTACCTTTACCAATAACATTACAAAGTCATCATTTCAATTGCTTTTCTAACTTTCAATTTTGTTACTATTAGTCAAAATCTATGATTTCATTAACATTCATACATCTTCAAATATTATACGCTAATATCTCAACATTGTAAACGTAAGCGGACTAGTTAGTAAAAATTTGGTAAGTGTGTATGGAATGTCACTTAATGCTCAGAGTTATTTTGGCTTCTGGGATTACATATACACCTGCTTGCGAAACAGATAATTCTGCCTGCCGCCCAGCTGAGGTCTAATAGAATCCTTGTTGCTCTCCGTAGCAGACTTCATTTCCTCTTACTGGTCCAAATATTTGATTAGCTACTTAACTGTTATGTCTTGATTCTCTATGGTGTTTAAATCTGGCTCGTTTTCTGGCCAAGGAATTAGGGTAACGAGTTAACTAATGAAAAAGGCATTCATTATTCTACTACTGTGTACACACACAAATCTTGCTGTAACACAACGCCTGCATTCCAATATGTATTTCACATTAAAGAAGTTTAGAGTGCTCCTATATATTTTAGTAGATCGATACAGTGACGGTGATTGATTTTACAGTTGTCTTAAACATAGCAGCCCTAACCATTACTCGATGTTGATTTCAAGCATCTGAGATCCAGTGTTTTCCCCATATCCTTCCAAACACTAATTTCAGCAACAAAACAATATCCGATTTCGTCATAATGTTCTAATTTTTCTAAACACATCTTCATAAACAGTTTTCAAAACAGAACGAAGAATGATTTTTAAAAAAATTTCTTTATCAATTAAAAACTCACAGAATTTACTTGTACTCAGTAACTTTTCCCCAGTGTGTGGAACTGTTTCCTTTGTAGTGATCAACTTTTTTTGTCAGTTGCGTGGTTTTTGTGGAGTCATGAGACTTTTGGTCATTCTATAAGGAAGTGATGGAAACCTAGATTCCCGGGGAAAAAAACTATAATATGATATACGTTTCTTTTTATATCAGTATGAATTAGAAGACTACTTGGATAATTATACTGCATTAAATTGTTCTGCATCTTTCATATCTGACTTGAAAGAATGTCTTTGAGGTTGAATATCCTAAAAATATCCAGCTATCTCCTACTCATGATATCGACGGAGAATCATCATCAAATAAGAATTTAATTTGAAATATATTTCAAATTCTCTAAAGCAATAATAAATTCATTATTCTATAGTATCTGTTGTACAGGGTTTACCATATATTACCTGTTAGGAATTTTATATTTCTAATGTGGAATTCTGAGCAAAGTGTTATGGAAAACATGCGGTTGAACATCCATCATCATGGTATTAAAGTTGAAGTAAGAGGGAGAGAGAGAAAAGGATGAGAGTGAGAGTGGAGGAAGAGGAAGGCAACGGTCGATAGACATTGAAACCAAAGTTATTGCAAAACCGATTGTACCTTTTGTTTTCATTATAATAATTCTATGTATACACCAATCTGAAGTACATCTCCATGTTATATGCAGAGAGGGATATAAAGCAAAATAGATCTCTGCATGATCTACATTCAAAACACACACATTCGGAATAATAACGGCTGGGTATTTATGTCCAGTTGCCTGACGAATCTACCAGCCCACTGCCATTCCTAATAGCAAACGCGTTCATCAATATAATGTAATCCAATAAGTTTGGAAAACGTTAAGCATACTGCTGGCAATATATTACTCGCTAATTAACAGAAGGTCCGAACATAATGCAATGTTTATAACATAATTGATGTCGAACATCAGTGACAAATAGCATCAAAATACCTGTGCATGTAAACCTGTTTAGTTTCGCTGATGAGACAATTCTAGCCCTGTTAAATATCTAATACTATATTGTGAATCACAAGACCACACATTTAGAAAATTCGATCTATTTCGCTCAGGTGTCCAGCCTGCATAATTATATGGCAGTGAACTGAATATTTGGATATCAAACAAAAGAGCTTCAAGGCCTGTTATAACGCAACGCATGTCAAGCAGAATCACTGTTAACTTTCAGGTTCTGCATTTTATGTTTAATTCATTTCATTGAAACATGCTTCTTCATCAGGAAATACATTCGAGCATTTATACATTTATATACATCCTACTGCACGCTCTCAAGTGAACTGTAATTCATCCCAATTTAGGATCGCTTATTTCTTTTATCCGGCGATATTTCAAATGAGACAGTAATAATCATGCATTTTGCTCTTTCGGGAATGCATAATATAAATACATATATTAAACTGTACGTTGCTATCACACAATTGTACATTTGATGTTGTGAACATTTGGATATCATTTTTGGAAAATGATCTCAATAAGAGGAAAGCTTTAATGCTATCACTTTTATCTAGCGAATGTCATATAACAACAGTGTCTTTCTGAGAAATATTGTCATTGGTATGTAATTAGGCTAGGAACTGTTGCTATATTCTTTCAGTTGCTTGTAATTGCGATATATTGTCTGCACTTCAAGTGATATTATTGCTAATTCACTACTTATATTTCACTACTGTGGTGGCGCTGATTAAAAGCTCATGATTTCCTTTGAGAAAATATAATCCTGATAATCGAACAAAGTACCATACATTGAGAGAGACTTCTAAATTGAGGACAGCTGATACTGTCATTTTCAGTGTAGAAGTTGAACATCTGCACAAATAGACCTGATTAAGAAACTTTGACGAAATGAAAGACAACGCAAACGCACACACACAAGCATTTATATGTGTCTCTGTATCCAAATAAGCAACAGGATATCAAGTAGTGATGCAGTACGACAGTCTCAAGCGACTCCATTTAACTGAACAATACAATCATTACATCAATTGAAATGCAGTGTCATCTTCAGATGTACAAATAAAGAAATAGAATTTTAGCCACTAAGACACATTAATATAAGTCTTCTCAAATACTTTAACACAGCAAAAAGATGGAAAAAATTCATATTGTCACTAATGTAGCTAAGAATGGACTACATGTATGTATAAAATATTTTAAAATCTCTCTATAGGAGACTACGGCAGCAGTGGTGGATATTTATAGTTATCACCAAGCTAACATGGCAGTCCAGTCAATGCTGCCGTTGATTAGTTCCAAGGGGCCATGGCCTCTTGGACCTAATCAACAGCAGTATTCGTCCTATTTTCCTGGACTGCTATGTTAGCTTGGCCATAACTATTAACATAAACATATATATATATATATGTGTTCGCGTGTGTGCGTGCGTGTGCGTGTGTGTGTGTGTGTGTTTGCGTGTGTGTGTATGTATGTATGCATGTATGTCTACGCACAAATTTATGAAAGTATGCATATATGCATGTATCTCTGTAGCTTATTGCCTAAGCAACACTATGGAATACATCCTATATTTTTTCTATACTTTCTCCATATATCACTATAGATAGCAAATAGATTGTAGTAGATGTTAGTGTCTTCCATGGACAGATTTCTAAAATATATAGATTAGAAAATATATTTTCGTAAAAAGTCTTACTCATTTCTGTTCGCACATATTTAGTTAGATATTTACAGTAATAGATTCATACATACATATACATATGTTAGAGAAATATTTTGTGATAGATCTCAATATCGTTTGCTTGAAATAGAAGAATATAGGAATATTTCATTATCATGCTTTCATCTCCGGTGAAAACAATAAATGAAATAAGAGCTTGTATACTTCACGTGGTTTTGCAACAAATAGGCAACCAATGCTAGAAGCAAATCTTGTTACCAAAAGCTCACATTAAAAGCAAAAAAAAGGACATCATACACTATTCAGAAAGTAAAATATCAAAATCTGCGGAGGATGCATAAAACTAGCTATTATAATTCAAATTCTATCGAAGATTTCTACACCAATCTCTTTGGGCATGTCTCTGTAAACTATCATCTATTGATTATGACGATACGACTTCTAAAATCTACAGATCTGGTGATGTACGTAATAGTGGTATTTGTCGTGTGTCTTTGTTTGTGCACGTGTTGGGTTTTAGGAACTAATACTGTTACTTAGTTCGCTGTTACAGGGAGTTTCGAGTTTCAAATATAATACGACTCTTAATAGTAGAAGAATATTACAGTGAATCATCAGCCGAAAACAGAAAGACAGACAGTGTAGATCATGAACTGAGTTCTCCTTTCAGCGTATGTGAGAGTATATATACACTCATACAAAAAATACTTACGCATGTGTATGTGTGTATATGTATATATATATATATATATATATATAT
>NC_068987.1:52919938-52922961 GCF_001194135.2 Octopus bimaculoides | reverse complement strand
ATATTTCGCGACGTATCAGATGAATTTAATACATTTTGACACATTTGTAATGCCTATGTTCAAGAACTTTTAAAATGTAAATGAATCTTATTCACTTAAAAGAAATTAAAATATGACCATGTTCATTGTTTTGGCCACTCTTTTAGGCAGTAGTTCGGCCCACCCATCTGTCTATTAAGAAGCGTGCATGACATATGCTTGTGGCCATGCCTGTGTTTTTTTGTATGCACTGTGTGTAGTTGCACCACAAGAAAATGCAAACTGAACAATGCTTGAACAGAACAGAAATTATGAGAAAGTTACTCACCTCTCCAAATGATTTTATTCCAATCTGATAAGTTTAAATGGTCATCTAGTTGGTAATATTCACCTATTCTAACCATTTTCCCACCTAAGTGAAAATAGAAAGTGAATAATTTAATGTTAATAGAAAAAAATCAATAAATACATAGGTAGTAATTAATAATACAAATAGAATATATAATATCAACTCAGACAGTTGAGGCTACATACATATCTTCATGTGAAACTGCACACTTGAAAATTTATCGTTTTCAAAGGATGTAATAGTAAACAAATATCTTTAAAAAATACTACATGCACTGGAAATATCATCAATAATATATATAGAATGAAATAAGTTATTCACCACACGAGCAATGTTTCAACATTTGACATATTGAAAGTTGTTTTACATTTCCTCTTGGAAAACAAAACGAAACTGAACTGAAAATATTTCATGAGAATTGAAAGTTATTCTTTTATTTCGATAACTTGATTCTAAACATTGAGATGCATGCAAACCCGTATATTTTGACAAATAATACCTGATTTTTCGTAAGCTCCGAGCTGTCCAGTTACAAAAACACTTAATAAATGTAGAAATATTTTGACCTGTGTCAAGGATTGGTTACATAGTTTTATCTTTGCAGTGACTTTCCTCAATGTTTAAACATTATGTTTACTGGTTAAATGATACCGTTCTATTCCAGATGTATATGCCAATGTAAATTGTCAAATGGGGAATATTGGCAAGAATTAAGACATAATCAATATGGTGTACGCAGATAGAAAGTAGGTAGACAAGAGGAGGGTAGAATGTAGGCAACAAAATTTAAAACAAGCAGAAAAAGAATCTTGATAAAATGTTTTGTAAATCCAACATCGTTGGTAACAATGAATTGTGCTTTCGGGCTGCTCAGTTCTCAAGATTTCAAGAGTTCATCTCAAAACTATTTCCAATTAAAAGCCGCAATAAGCCTAATATCTAGATTTAAAGAGTTTAATGTTATTAATATGGTGCGTGTCATAATGCTGTGTGTGTTTCGCCCACATAAGCATATTGAACTTCACCAGCTCACTCAGCTACTAATGACTACCTACAGAAACGGATGGAGTTAACCCTCTGATCGACGTGTGTACTGCCCAAGAAATACTATTTAAATGTGAGTGTGACAGCTAACCGGTGTTTTATTTCCGCTAAAGAAGTTTTCGTATTTTCATTATTTATTTTAGGCTCTAGACAGTGGTTATATTTTTAAAAAAATGTATGTTAATAAAATACATTAATTCACAAGTATATTATATTTGATTGTGAAACTTAAAAGACGAGACAGGTTGTTGTTATGAAATTTACATATGTTAAAATGAAATTATAAAAATATTTAAATATTGACACTGATGTGTTTATGTTCTCTGAAATTTGAAGTGATAAAAGTAGAAAGTGAAGTGTAATTAGTTCTGGTTTAGTATATGATTCTATGTATACAAACTTGGTATCCGTAAATTAAATTGCGTCGAAATATAAACGTTATCTGCGTATTCTCTTTAATGTATAATCATCATTAACAAGTATGATTATAACATAAGAGAAAGAGAAAATGGAATTCACGAAATACTTTATTAATCACTACAATCGTTTCCAGCCACCGCTCATCGGTCCTGCGTGGGCGAGATTCTATACAAAAGGTTGTGGTACATCGTTCGATGAGCCTCGTCAGGCGACTTTTCAAAAGGTAACTCACTCATTACAGCCGCCTCGAAACTTTTGAATAGTCATCTGACGAGGAACAACTGGACTGAATGATGCACCACAACCGTTTATATAGAGCGTCACCTGCAAATGATCGATGTACCATGGGTCAAAACAATAGGAGTGATTTAAAAAGAATCTCCTGAATTCCATTTTCTCTTTCTCCTATATGCTATATACTCGACGAACACGAAGGCATTCCTGAAGTAAATCCAGTGGCACATATGTACATACTGTCTGATGAGATCAGATAGCCGAAGAAACTGAACGTGCTTTAAATGGCATACTATGAAGTTATACCCAACTTTAGAATTATTACTTTTATACATATACATATACATATACATTTAGTATAGTATTTGCAGATGAAACAACTATAGCTAACTTCTTGGATGTCACTCTAGATCTACACACTAAAACATTCTTCCCTTATCACAAGCCCTCCACTAACCTAAAATACGTCAGCAGATTCAGCAATCATCCAAATTTAGTAACGAGAAATTTAGTTAACAACATATCACTTAGACTATCCAATCTATCTACAAACGAAAATATATTCAATAAGGAGGCTGAGTTTTACAATTCAGCCTTATTAAAAGCAGGTTATAGAGAAAAAGTTAATTATATACATTCTACTTATGAAACTGATTTGAGTAATAATAATAATAATAGTAATAATAACATAGATTTTAATTTAAATAATAACAACAAATACAATTATAACTTCCATCATAAATTCTTTAACGATAATAACCAGTTAAACATTTTATCACGAAATAGGGAAGGTAACCGTCAGCTTAAACCCTGTTTCAATGATAATAATAAAATAAGACTATTTATAAATAATACTAGCAAATATTCTAAACCAGAACCTAATAAAAATGTCTGGATAATACTGCCTTTTAGCAAAAGTGTAAAATCAAACTTGGTATCCCAGTTCCAAGACCCTATTAATAAGAATTTTCCAAAACATTCTCATTACTCCCCAATC
>NC_068987.1:52910263-52915554 GCF_001194135.2 Octopus bimaculoides | reverse complement strand
TATATATATATATATATATATATATATATATATATATGTATGTATATCTGGTTATAGGACGTCACCAACAGCGTAAAGAACCTGAAATACCTAAATCAATGAGTTACGCAAACAACGAGAGAAGCAAATGGAAAACTGGATAGGTAAACACAGAGAAAGGACCCTTCATCACTTGTCTAACCAATCCTCATTTCGTGCATTGGACGGCAATATGAGATTTCGAAGACAGTCGCTCCTATAAATACCAAAATAAAATTTAGAATTCCTGGAGGGTAAAGGTTGGGAACAAAAACAGGAGAGTGGAGAAATACAAGGTAACTGAATGAACACAAACATGGAGGGTATAATAGCGAACGCTTTGAAAAGAGAAAACGTGGAAGAGAGGGATAGAAGACGTCCAGTCACTAGGACATCCCGAAGGAAAAGAAAGATGTTCACGTGAGGAAAAAAGATGGATGATGGTCACGTGTGAGCAACGTGAGATAAGAAAGAGAAGAGTGCGAGAAACGGAGACAGATAGAAAACGGTGAAGGGGAGAAAATGTGAATTAGAGAAGGATGGGGGAATATATATATATTTGGGTACGGGACACTACCAACTTTGTAAACAACATGAAATTCGTGAACAAGCGAGTTAAATACGGGAAAAAGGAGAGAAAATGCAAAACAGGACAAGTAAACACAGAGAAAGGACCTTCATCATTTATCGGCTGTCTACCTACTCCTCATTTCGAGCATTCAACGACATGAGTCATCAAAGACAGTTTGATTTAGAATTTATGGAGGGTCAAGGTTAGGAAAAAAAAAAACATGACACAAGGAAACCAAACGAAAACAAACATGGAGGGTCTTTAGACCAGAATTACAGGAAATGGTGAATGCTGTGACAGCTCTCTCCCACTCTCTCTCTTCTTTATCTTTCTTTCTCTCTCGTTGCTCCATCTTTATTTTCCTAACGTGACTACCTTTCTTTTCCTACACAGACGTTTAACAGAACGGACCTGTTTTTCTCTCACTTCTATCTTTTCAAGACAATGCTTCTCTCTCTCTCCCTCACCACATACATATATCAAATGTGTGTGTGTGTGTTTGTGCGTGCGTGTGTGTGTTTGTGTGCGTTTAAGTTTGCCTATATATATATATATATATATATATATATATATATATATTCTTTTCTACTCTAGGCACAATGCCCAAAATATTAGTGGGGGAGGGGCAGTCGATTAGATCGACCCAAATACGTAATTTGTACTTAATTTATCAACACCGAAAGGATAAAAGGCAAAGTCAACCCCGGCCGAATGTGAACTCAGATCGTAGCAACAGGTGAAATACCGCTAAGTAAGCATTTCCCCCGGCGAACTAACAATTCTACCAGCTCGCCTTTTATACATATACATACATACATAGAAACATACATACATACAAACATACATTTATACATACAGATAGATAGATACGTACGCGCACACATATATCAATGTGTGTTTGTGTGTGGGCGTGCGCGTGTTTGTGTGTGTATATGTGTGTATGTATGCATATGTATTTTCCTATATATATATATATAACGTCGGCTATGATGAACACAATTGTCAATAGAACGCTATCGCTGGAATTATACACCCCCACCTTCGATTTTGGTCCTAAACGAAAATGACGAATGAGAACACATTCATGTAATAACCACCCTATTTTACTTTAAAAACAAAACAAAAAACAGGGCAATAGATATCTGACATTTATATTCTTTATTAGAATAATAGAAGTTATGCTGGAAATTTATTAAAATGTCATAATATACAGGTTTCAATTTTTAATAACTTCCTTAACTTTACAAATAACTACATGAAATTTTAATACAATATGAAGGACATTATGCAGATTAATATGCTTACGTCAAATTTTGCAAGACTACTACATCACATATGAAAAATGACATCGCTTAAATGGCAGCCATTTTCGGCTCCGTACGTCCGTGCTCTTTCCAAAAACTTGCACCATAACACCTCCACGAGTTTCAGACCCCAATTCTCTGATTTCTCTATTGATGTTGTCCTTCAGTTGCACCAGGCTCTCCGGTCCATGATTGTGACCTTTTTGCACCCGGTCATTCAAAAGTAGACCTCAAACATGCTTCCAGCAAGATGAGGCAACTGCTCATACCGCAAGAAAAGCAATGCAGTTGCTACGGCAGTCTTGGAGAGAATAATTTACTGCTACAGCAATGTCAACTGGCCTTCAATTTCCCAGACTTGATTAGCCCAGATTTTTTCTTGTGGGGATACCTGAAAGGTAGGGTTTACGTCAAGAAACAGGCGACACTGGTACAACGGAAGGAGAACATCAGTAGACAAATCAGAGACGTGGGGTCTGAAACGTTTGCGGGTGTTATGGTGCAAGTTTTGGAAAGGGTACGAGCGTGGGAAGCCGAAAATGGCTGCCATTGAAGCGATGTCTTTTTTCATATGTGATGTAGTAATGTTACAATGTTTGACTTGTACATATTATCCCCATTATGTCCTTCATATTGCATCAAAATTTCATGTATTTATTTGTAAAGTTATGGATATTATTAAAACTTGAATCCCATCAGTGCCTTTTGGAACACCCTGTACAATCGACATAACGTATTGCAAAAAAAAAAAAAACGTTATTTCTGCACGAAAATCATATGTAACTAATATTTACCAATAAAATAAGAAATAAAGTTAGAAATTATATATCTCTATATATAATTATAAGGATGCGTGCGTATATACATTCATGTATGCATATATGTATGCTTACATATATATATATATATATATATATATATATATATATATATATATAAATAATGATAAGATCGATATTAAAATACCGATTTTATCAAGTGGCCAGCATGGAAATAAAAACCATCAACGGTCATAACTATTTAAAATTATACTTTAGGGTGGCTAATAGATACCTCCACGCTGGAAATAGCAGTCAAAGCTTGACTCTAAAACCACAAAACATGTTCATATAGCACCAACTGAGATGACGTGATAAAATAAATCAGCAAAATTTACTGGATAATTCCAGATCCGGGATTTCTGGATCTGCATAAGAAATGCTTTACCTCATCACTGAATATACTCAGAAAAGCACATACATACAAATATATATATATACAACATACGATATACTTACATATACTTACGTATACATACATATATATGCACGTATGCACACGACCAGTTTGAATTGTCCGCCTTAATACTCCTCGTGCGATATGGTCAGAATATCACCACACTAAATATAATGACGAAATAAATATATAATTTTATATAAATAAGGATAAGATCGATGTTTAAATGCACGAAGTGGTTTAGGCGGGTAATTCAAACTGGTCGTGTGCATACGTGCATATACATTTATGTATACGTTCGTATATGTAGGTATATCATATGTTGCATATATATATATATTTATTTACATGCTGTTCTGAGCATATTCCACTGATGAGGCAAAACATTTCTTATGCAGAGCCAGAAATTCGGGATCTGGAATTATCCAATAAATTTTGCTAGTTTATTTTGTCTCTTCCTCTTCCCTCCTGGTGATATATGAACATTTGTTGTGGTCTTAGAGTCAAGCTTTGACTGCTATTTTCAGCGTGGTGCTATCTCTTAGATGCCTTAAATTATAATTTCATATATATATATATATATATATATATATATATATATATACACGCGCGCAAACACGTGGGTGTGTGTTTGTTCATTTGTGTGTATGTGTGCTTGTGTGTATGAATTAGTATTAAAAATACTAATTATCTTAAGTTTATTTTTTATGAATACTCATGAGACGAGATCGTAAAGCACTTAGATCTACTACATCACGCCACTGCCTGATTCTCCTTTGTGTTCATGCCATGTATATTTTTATGCACAGCGTCATTATCTCGTGTAGCCTTGCATTTTTAATAGGTGTGGTGTCATTCTTTTTTTCTTTTTTTATTATATATTTATTCATTTCTGGAGAAAGATATTTTTAGCTTTTCTAGTTGGCTGTATAATCTTGCATATTTATGGTCGTTAGTCCCATTCTTTTGGAAAATGTTTGTTTTCATGTTAACAGCAATCATCTGAAGAACTTCCAGCTCAATTTATAGCATACCACGTGATATATTATCGGACACTGTCAAAACTACCTTGTCACAATTATAGCAATTATAGCCGTCAAACTGAACAACAAATGACAGACATTTTTAACTTTAATGGAATAAAATCCCACGTGTTGTATAGCCAGAATTACAGAAGCTAAAATTAGAGAATTTAAGTGAGTTATCACATGCAATCACTACAAAATTTCAATCGAAGAAGCAACTGAACGAAATTTTGTAGAATCGTCTAGCATACTGTAAATACTAAAAAGATAGCGTAAATATGTAATGAGACGAAACCACAATATCGAACACAGTAGCACAATATAATATAATATAATATTATATATATATATATATATATATATATATATAAATATTATCGCTCTTTCTACTCGTACTACCAGATAGTAGTATTAATCCATTAAAATGTTGAGAAACTTAAAATGTCTACAGGAGGTAGCATGAAGTAATCCATGCCTCATAAACCTATTGACACATCTGTCTGGGTTACGCAATATTATGCTATAAAGTTTGCAATAAAAATAGTGCGATAGTGCATACCAAATTTACAGTATTAGTGTCCCCGCGAGTCCACAAGCACATACACATACACATATATGACTCTGTGGTTAAGAAGCTCGGTTTGCAATTACATTATCAAGCTAGTTTAATAAATCCTGATAACCTGGTATTTGAACGTAGAATCGGGTGGTACAGATATTTCTAGTGTAGTCCCTTTTATTTTGCATTCTAAAATACCAGATAACAAAATACTTGAAACAAAATGTTAATCCAAAATCTAATATTTAGTTATTTTACTATGTTTGAATGAGTTAAATTCTTCTAAATCTTGGATGTGTAAACTAATCTCCTAATCTCCGAAAACCACTACAAATCTATTTATTTGGAAAACATCTCTGAAAAATGCATATTTACGCTAGAATCTTATTTTCATTGCTTCAATATGCTGAAGAGATCTTCATACAAAAAACATGCATTGAATGTAAATCTAATGCGTGCATGTACATAAATTAAATATATACATATGTGTACACACATAGGGACATAAAACAGCATATGTGTAACCAGCCTTGTGTGTGCGCATATATGTGTATATGTATAGGTGTACACACACACACACACACACACACACATATATA
>NC_068987.1:52908961-52910218 GCF_001194135.2 Octopus bimaculoides | reverse complement strand
ATATATATATATATATATATATATATATATATACATGTACATATTTATATATACACATACATTCATATACATACATGCAAAACTGCATGATCAACTTAATGAGTTACTTTGTTATTTCCCTAATATTAGCATTTCATTGCACAAACGAGAAATATCCTTAACGTATAGATATGAGTATATTCCTTTATTCAAATTGAAGTTTAAACGCCATTATTTTCATGGACTTAAGCATATAGGCAAGTGGAATTGATTAGGCAAGTACGGGTGTGTGCGTGTATACACACGCCGACATAATTCTATATGCGTGCGTATGTGTGGGTGTATGCGCACATATCGTATGCACTGTACATGCCTATGTAGCTGTATTCATGTATTTTCGTGGATGGGACTCGCAATTGTCGCTGTCGATGTTCAGGAATGGATAACGCAGGAATTGTGTAAATATTGCTAGCACAGTGGAGTCAAATTATTCATACGTCTATAGGATCAGCGAAACGAATGCAATATCTCGTTATTACAATATTTAACTGGATCACGTTTTCAGTGATCGTCTGTTTTAGACAATATATAACAGGTACGTTGACAACGTATATGAACATTTTACATTGCTGTATTTCTCCAATAACTTTGATCTCATTAAATCATCATTGCAATTCTATAAATGAAAGTCATTAGTATGGTGTGGTGGTGTATAATATGACATTTGTATTTCGGATTCGTACGTTTCTTAATACAAATGTTATCATTATATTATGGAAAATATATAAAAACTATTTAAATGTTGAATTTCTTGTGTAATCTCAGTAAAGTTTTAGATAAAATTAGTGTCATTTTGCTTTACTAGATTATAAATATTTAGGTACTCCAAGTAACGGATGTTTTTCGCGGCGATGCAAAGTGTCCTACATTTGACAAACATTTCGACACACTTCTACATACTATGTACAAAATCCCATACAATGACGAATTTATATCGGAATCTATTTACATCTAAATTTAGAATTATATATATTTGCTAATGATATGAATCAATTCTAAGCACAATGGAAACCAACGATTTAGTGGTAAATATTTGTATAACAACTAATAGGTAGACTACTGGGGAAAGTTGGAGACATTAACACAGATCAACAGTTAAGGTTCAGGGTCAGAGTGTAATGTATGTATATATATATATATATATATATATATATATATGGGGGTGGGGTGGATGTGTGTGTATATCGTAAAATATCAAACATTACTGTCGTGTTAGAA
>NC_068987.1:52908382-52908951 GCF_001194135.2 Octopus bimaculoides | reverse complement strand
AACTTATTAATTGATGAAAAATATAGTCACCAACAATTGTTTCATATGACCGATCATTTATTATCATTATCATTATTATTATTATTATTATTATTATTATTATTATTATTATTATTATTATTATTATTATTATTAATATTATTATCATTATTATGTTGTTTTTTTCACTTCTTTCTTCAAATTTTATTCCATTTCTCGCCGAGTGTTTTCCGTATACCTAGGGCAGAGAAGCTCATTGCATGCATTCCCAGTTTACATACGCAAATTCACAGGTATAATATGTATTAAAAAAAAATTAATAAATTAATAAATTCATGAATGGATGTTGTTTTCACAGCGATAATGCTCATCTCATAAACACTTGGCACTTAAATTCTCTATAACCTCTGCCGATTTTATATACATAAATACACACGTACATACAGAGTTTATTGAGAATTCCAGGGCCGATTGCTTAAAATCAAACTCTGGTAAGTGGCAAGGCATGAGACTCAGCTTTTGGGGCCCTTGTGACTACTGCTGATTATTAACATATATATATATATGTATATATATATATATATATATAT
>NC_068987.1:52900149-52908319 GCF_001194135.2 Octopus bimaculoides | reverse complement strand
AAACACACTAAGATAAATATCCCCTTCAACTTAGCTAAAAGTATTGTCACCATTGTCTCTGACCCAACCATTCGAGAAATACGCCTACAAAACCTAAAAAAAAGCACTATTACAACGCCAATATACCTCCACACTCATAGACTATGGAATAAAACGTGCCAAGGAACTCGACTATTTCTAGCCCCATTTCCTGTTTGGCACATAAACATCCAGCCTTCTTATAAAAAAAAACACGACACAGAAACACATGCATCCTAAACCTCCCAACAAGCTTTCCAAGGAAACTTAGTGAACTTCAAAAGCTTAAAGAGATTATGACGTATTGGTGTAATTATTTTTTTTATATAGCTATTATTTTTTTTTTTAAAAGCCTCTTTTTTTTTTGTCCTTATCTTGAAACTTTGCCATGCAATGAAAGCCGGTTTGAAATCCTTTTGTAATCCATTTATATTAACATATGTTTTTAGTTTAGCATAAGTCGCAGAAGCAAAGGGGACAGTAAATGCCTGGACGAAAGTTTTAGAATGCTTTGCCTATTTTTTATGTTGTGTCGGTTATATGTAGATGATGTAGCAGCACCATTATCGATGCTCAATATATTTTCTCGTGTTTGTCTCAATTGAGGTTTGCACAAGTTTAATAATTAGAGGTAGTTTTATTGTCTGACTTTCAAGGGCAAAAGCTCTCTGTGTGATGCAGTCTTTGCTCGGTGGTGGGCCTGTGTCCAGACCAGAAGGCTCCTTCTCCATACTGTATTCTATCATTTATTTGATACATTAGCAATGTGATTCTAAAACCAGGAACTAAACTTCGTAGGAATATGTCCCTTAACGTGCGTGGGTGTGACGAATATGACTATATTACCTAAATTGTTCTTCTTATTGCAAAAGGGTAGTCAAAGATTTGGGTTTCTATTCGTACTTAATTCAGCAACTATATTTAAGCTACATAATTTGTTCGAATACTGTAGAAATTGATTAATATTTTACTCGAATGTGTAGTAATTGATTTATTTTAGAAATGACGCTAACAACGTGTGGGAACACGTAATAAAAGGTATTGCAAATATTTGTGGTAAAAAAGGAACAAATTATGAGTACCCAAATAATTACTATATAAGTACAAGTGGTCAAAGATTTTGCCAACTTTGTTAGAAGTTTTATTGTATCGACGAGTTAATATAATACATGTAAGACCTGTAAGTTCAGAAATTATAGTGTTTTCCACTGTTTATATTTAATAGTGTAGTTCTATATCGGCTAAAAATAAATTATAGAACAAATCTTTTGTAATTTTAAGAAATAATGGTTGCTTTGTATTTTCATTGTTTAAAAGAAATATGAAAATACCCTAAAGATTTGACTTACGATTCAAATACATACACGAATTTCTAATAATTTTTTGACTACATCGAAACCACAAATATATATTTTCCAAAGTGTTTCTTTTACTTAGAAATGCAAACATAATGAGAAAACTATATGAAGTAAAAGATGAATAACATAAATCAAGTAATTGAATTGTACAAACTATATTAGTATACATCCCAAAATTACAAGAAATATTAGTTTACTTTATTGAGGTATAAATTTTACATATTTTAGCAGAAAAAGTAAATTACATGTTATTTAGAGTTATTTAACTTGCAAATTAATTCGAATAGTTTCTATCGAGAATCAATATAAGGCATATTAATCTTAACAAGAACCTACTTATGTATTATATTAATATTGGAATTAGCAGAATTGTAGAAAAATTGTGTTATAGGCGATACACTATACATGAAATACCTTGCCAACATTTTCTGCGTAGTAAGAAACAACGAAGTCACCTTCTCATATTGGTGAATCGAATGGGAAGCATAGCGAGAAACAATATTGAAATAATATCCTATATATCAAAGACTTATAGCGTATGTTGAAATATGATTTAAATATAGGCTTTTACATTGGTTTAATCGCTAGTGCTATACAATTTTTTTCTTTTCATCGATATTCTGAATACAAGAAAACCCAGTTATGAATAAGTAAACAGATAGGAAAAAATGTAAATTGTGTGATAGAAATCTGATTCATAGAAACTATATTATTCCTTTGATCTCAGCAGATGTTTAAACATATAATGACCAACAAAGGGAAAAATACTAAGACATACAAAATCAGCTATTTATGAATGTCTGAGTCACAATGTTATGTAGGGAAGAATGTGAAATATTTTTAACTTTAGATTCCATTTACTTGATACAATGAAGTTTGTCTATTCAAAAAGTATAAACTTATTGAGTAAATAAACCTTTAGTGAACTTAAAATATAAAATATGATAAAGTAATTTGGAATAGATATTCCAACTGATCATATCTAAACCAGGTACATTGTAATAGACAAATGACCAGACGTTCCACTCTTGATTACCTCCACATTTCAACACATTTAATCATGGAGTACATAATCCAATATGTCCATTTCTTCGTGACATGTAGATGTTCTTATTATTGGTTCAATATTTTGGAGTATTAGAGATAAATGATGTTATGTTCACTTAAATGCTACTTGTCATATAATTGAAAGTAGTTGGCGATTTTATTGGTTTATCGATATTGTCTATTTCTATAATTCTCTACACTCCCTGGGTATTTGTAATTCGCACATACAATATATATATATATGTGTGTGTGTACACGTTTAACTACCATATCCATTACATATGATTTTAAATGTCATGCTGATGTATCGGTTAGAAATAACATGAAATGTAGTTAGAACTATAACATGAAGTATTTTATTCCACATGTTTGCTGTATATATGTCACTTAACAATGTTCTTTTACTGGTCAATAATATTTGAGGTGTACGCTTAGTTTGGGTCAAAACCTTCAGCAGAATGATATAATTTTATGATTCTAAGTCCATAAATATGTTAACACTAACCATTTGTGTCAGTTTAACTTTTGATATCGCATAAAATGTAATTTATAATTTATTCACAGCGAATATGCAATAAATGCTAACAAGAAGAACTATCTATCAAAACTAACCATTGTCAGAATGTTATTGACAGCAACGAACTTAGATTTGTAACCATTTTTCTGACTTTAGGATTAAACGAAAAGAAATATTCCACCTATAAGCAATTTCTGTGTAACCAGAATTACCTGACAAATCTGCAACGAGGTCATGTTCTAATTTCAATTATTGCCTTTAACTATAACCAAGAAGTAGGTAACATGGAAATACATAACATCCACCGATGGTTTTCTGTTTTAAAAATATGACATGTTTACGGAAATAGATAAAAAATAATAACAAATTTCGTTTTCTACGTCTAATATGTTCAATCACTCAGAATACTTTCGAAGAATAGAAAAACCGCCGACAAAACGTTGCATTTTACAAGATATCCTGTAGAAATTAAGACAAATATAATTACTTCTTACATGTAAATATCTTTGAATTAATTTACAGAAGAAGCAGTAGAATAATAGAGTAAACGAAAACTACGTAAACACTTTTGATGTGTAGTTTTCCAGAATTTACATTTATATTGAATCATTCAATCCAATAGATAGTTATTGTGTATGCCTTTTATGTTTCCTTTTTTTAAGTTATTATCAAACCATCACATGAAAGCTATTCAAATTTCAAACAAACAATAGAAAAACATCTCAAAATAAAAATGAGGATAGAAAATTTGGAAGAATATAGAAAAGAGATGGAAATAAAAACAATGGCCTTCAATAGAAAGTTCCAAACATTAATATTCTGAACAATAGTAAACTGATTATGGTTCAATTACAAAATCATTTCATTCAAATATATTATTAATATCATGAAACAATTAAACGGATAGCCAGTCCGAAAGAAATGCTGGAAAAGTCATAGCTGTGTTTTGGAATTCACACTGGTTAACGTATTTAAACAGCAGTCAAGAAATGTATGAATAATTCATAAAATTATATACTTATAATAGAATTTAGAACATTGCGTGAATACGTATTCTTGTCTCCGCGCTGTCTTTTTGTTTCACACACCATAATTGGCAGATTATGATATACAATGTAATAGTTATTTAGATTATATAAAAACTAATTATCTGTCGTTTTTCAAGTTTAATACAATTAAGAACTTTTGTTGAAAAATGTAATGTAATAAAATAAGCTAAAAACTCTATTAATGTATTAAATACTAAAATATCACAGATTATTTAATAAATAATACAATATAAATTGTTTATAAAAAATAAAAATAATAAACTAATATAATATAGACAGATTTTGTACGGTCATATTCACAACGTAAATTTTAGCGCATACATATATACATCCAAACACATCTTTCAAACGAGAAAGTAGATATACATTCCCACAGGTACAAATACACACACACACACACACACACACACACACACACGCATATATATATATATATATATATATTGATAGATAGATAGAAAGATAAATATACAAACTTATGCGTACATAAGATATATCATATTATATGGATAAAAATGTAAGCAAATTCGAATGTCACCTTCTGGAATCGAACCTTACTTCTGCTGAAGTGTGTCTAAAAGCCGTATTGCATCTGCCATCGAAATTCGAGGCTTAACCCAAAGAGCTAAGATTCCTAATACCAGCGGGTTTCTATCGGGGAATCATTCCATCATCCCATAAAATGTCAAGGTACGGTATTATAACACACACTTGCTCACACACGCGACGCTTCATTAACGAATAGGGGGTAGAAGCTTCATTGGAGGAGTTCTTCACCTCGAGGGACAAGAACTGGTATCAGCGTAGGATAAAAATAAAAATGGCTGCTATTTCTGAACTTCGGTATGTGGTGATGCAACTGTTGCTGACCCCTTAATTATGTTTATAAATATATATATATATATATATATATATATACTCACAGATATAATGATATTTAAGCCAACACCAAAAGATATGTAGCTACACACACAATCTTGCACACACTCCACTCTTGTACCCATATATATATCCTACACATATACACCGTCGTATATATTAAAATCTGCTATGAGTATGTGCAAATATATAATCATTTACATGTATCTACTTATACGTACACGTATGTTACTACGTGCAATTTGCAGTGCGTATGAATGTACATAATTATCATTGATCATACATTTGATATAATCCCAAAGCTCAAATGGATTAGAAAATATTCTTTAATGGCTGATAATAAATGTATCAAACATAGTGGGTAATATACAAATACTGTATACCTTTCTAAAAGTATATATATATATATATATATATATGCTTCGAGAGAGATAAACTAAAGCACACGCGTCACAACACCTTTTGGTCATAGAACTGCTCCATGAAGACCCGATTTGGGACTACGTAAAAATTAAACCAACAAAAATACAAAGGAGAAACAAGAACAATAAGAACACAAGTAGAGCGACGGCAATAATGCCACAAGCTAAAGAGAATATACAGCTACTAGATATGTTTAGTATTAAGCTATATTTTTTCTTTTGAGTTAGACACGACAAAAAACTGGATGTCCGACTGACGGCACATATCATAAGTAACAATATTTCGATTTGTGTTCTTCACAGTATAGCGGTTATCCAATTACGCCGATAGCTACACGAAGCAACGGATGAATTTTCAAAAAGATTTTTCCAAACAAACATAAAGAGCGTTCGCACATGCACACGAAAAACAAACAAATACTTGTGTATGTGTTTTTGGAAGTCACATTGAACAAGGAAAACATATTGCATTTATAGATACAGTCATTGCGAAATTGGTCTTCACCAAAAAATAGCACAAAATGTACTTATATTTACATATCATACAAATTACAACCTGCAGATATGTACTATTTTTATGCCGATGTTATATATTTACATCTGCTTCCATATAATACATACATACACACACATACACACACAAACACACAGACACACACACTCACACATAAAATATGCATACACACACATATACATATACATACATATGTGTGTGTGTGTGTTTCTGTGTGTGGGGGTGCACATGTATATTGAAATATTCTGATAGATAGCTATACAAATATGTAGACAGATTTGTTGTTGGCACTCTGTCGCTTACGACGTCGAGGGTTCCAGTTGATGCGATCAACGGAACAGCCTGCTCGTGAAATTAACGTGCAAGTAGCTGAGCATTCCACAGACACGTGTACCCTTAACGTAGTTCTCGGGGATATTCAGCGTGACACAGTGTGACAAGTCTGCCCCTTTGAATTACAAGCACAGCAAAAACAGGAAGTAAGAGTGAGAGAAAGTTGTGGTGAAAGAGTACAACAGGGTTCGCCACCATCCCCTGCCGGAGCCCCGTGGAGCTTTAGGTGTTTTTGCTCAATAAACACTCACAATGCCCGGTCTGGGAATCGAAATCGCGATCCTATGACCGCGAGTCCACTGCTCTAACCACTGGGCCATTGCGCCTCCACGTAGACAGATATGGCAGAAGTAAATAGACACGCCATAAAACATTGATGTATGTTTGTTCTAAATTGTAAAGGTTTATATATTTTATTAATTGACACTTCTATGTTTCAGGTTCTATATGTAACTGCTTAATCATGCCATGCACAACAAAAATAAAAGCTTTGGAATTGTCTAAATTTCAAAGAAGCCGTATTGTGGGTCATTCTGAAGGTGGACATAGCGTAAAATGGCACAAAACCTTGGGATCCCGTTTTCTTCACTTAATATTCACTGTGCAATTCACCAGAGAGGAGAAGGAGACTACATCACCTTATCCATATCAACCAGGGACCTCTGACCGGACCCTTCTCTTTGTTAAGAGAAGTGTGGAGGATAATTTTCGTTGCAAGGCCTCAGATTTGATGCCAGTCCCAGAACAACTGTCAGGTATCTCCACAAATTTCGTTACTATGGCATAGCAGCAAAAACGAAGCCACTTCTTCAACCAGCCAACATCAAGTGGAGTAAAGATTGGGCCAGTGAGATAGTGGAGAGGCCACTAATATTTTGGGAGACTATCATACTTTCTGATGTGTCCAGATTTGTTATATTTCCTGACAGTGATATTCTTTCGGTCAGGAGACTCTGTGACCAATAATTTGATGTGAAAATATTGCAACGAACAATGAAACACGGCAGCTATTCTGTGATGGTCTGGGGAGTAATTTGGAGCAATCGATGATCAGAGCTGCTGGAGTGTGAGGAAAGCATAGACTCAGATAAATATGTGTCCATATTGCAGAAAGGACACCTTACAATCTTCTACAGTAGAGAAATTACTAAACAAATCTCTTTTCACAAGGCTAATATGACCCAAGTTTTGTTGAAGGAGAATGGCAATAAAAACTGCCATCGCGAAGCCAGTAACCAGATATGAACCCTATTGAACACCACTGGGACATAATGAACAGGACACGTCATAAAAAGAACAAGAAAGCATATTCAAAGCAAGGCATTTTGAGATTGCTGTAGGACACGTGGCAAGAAATTCCGCAAGAAAATAGTAGTCATCAAATCAGTAAGATGCCTATTGGGACTTTGCATTGAAAAATGCAAGCTCATGTCTACTAAATATTAAATATTCGTATTATAATAATTAATAAATATTTTGAATGTATAATTTCACATTTAAATAAATTTTAATGATCATCAGCGTAACATGTCTATATTTATACGTTTAATTGTTATTTCAATGCATAAAATTTACCATTAAAGCAAACTGTTTTTTCATATTCCAACAGCGGAAATTAAGTGTAATTATAAGTCGAAAATGTAAATGAAAAGCGCACACTCAGCGCGCATACTCCTACACAAACTCTCTCTCACACACATATCATAGATATTTACACACATACACACGTTTGTGTGTTGATGTGTGCGTGGGCTATGCGTGTGCGTGTTTGCGTGTGTATATCTGTATATGAATTCATGAGTATTTATTTGTTTGTTTTAAAGTATATGTATCCCTGCATGAAAAATTCTTCATGCCATAGATAATCGAATACTGAATCATTGGGAAATATTCAAAACACTACATAATCAACTGATGTTTATGTGTTTGTTGATTATCTCGGTCCTCCAGCAAGTATCACACCCCTTCATTTACCTACACTCACACAGACACACGTATATATTCAGTTTATATGTATATATATATATATATAT
>NC_068987.1:52898227-52899070 GCF_001194135.2 Octopus bimaculoides | reverse complement strand
ATATATATATATATATATATATACTGCGTGCGATGGGTGAATTATAGCTATATTGTATTTCAAATTTTCTCAGGCGCATTGTTTGTTTTTGTTTATATCAACTACACATTATAGTAGGCCCCCTTGGGACCGTCTGTGAGGAAAACACCATCTTGATGCAATTCACTCTACTAGAAATTTCGAAATGACATACTGTATTGCTTGGAATTTGAAGATTTCAGAGTGTTCGGGTGTCAATCTGGGGACTGTACAATCTGAAAACATGTACCGTGAGTGATAAAAATCAAACATCCAGTCAGCATCATGGTATTTAGAGTGATCACTACAGATGGCGACATTAAGCTTCCACTCATCTTCCCATACTGCCTCAGACTCAATAACGTGGCCTACATCAACTGTCTGGAGGATCTAGGGCTGCTCTGGGTCAAGAGGGTGACTTCTGGAAGATCCCATATCTGGCAACAGGACTCTGCACTATGCTACACAAACAGGAGAACCCAGTCATATCTGTCAGACAATGTCCGCGATGACATCACCTATAGAATCTGGGCACCTAACTCCGCAGACTGCAACACCCTTATTTTTTGTGGGGCGCAGTTGTGCGAGAAACCAGCAAACCTCCTTGTAACACCGAAGAAGAACTGAAGGCAAGGGTAATGGCAGCATTCACTAACTTAAACAGGGAGACCGTCCAGAAGAGATGCAGGAGATTCTGAAGTCGTCTGGAGGCTGTGGTTGAAGCCAATGGCGATTTTGTTGGATAGATTTATTCTTTAGTATTTCAACATCTTTCATGTAATTTTCCGTAATTTAGAGAGTCCTTCAACCGCACCCTATATATAT
>NC_068987.1:52895718-52897912 GCF_001194135.2 Octopus bimaculoides | reverse complement strand
ATATATATATATATATATATATATATATACGAGAGGGTGTTGAAAACTCCCTGGCTTTAAAGGTACCGTGAAAGGATAGAGTCTAAGTCCCATGGCAACTGATGATTAGGTCGGACAACAATCATACTCTTGAAGACTACTTAACCAGAGTCACGTCCTCTTACATCCAAACAATAAGCTTAACCCTTTCCTTAATGCTATGTCAATTTTGGACAATGCTTAAATCTTGAGACTATCTCAAATTCTCAAGTGGAATGGTCATAATTCCTATTTAGTAATTATTATACATCACATAGAAGCCGAGATTATTTCAACCAATCAAGAATTCTATTAGTAATGTCCTTAACGTACAGGTATTGGTCTATATTATTCAAATACATGACACTGGCTACTTCGAGTTATTTCTATAAGTGCATTTGTTTCTTCAATTATCCAAAATACCAAGCTGTCAATGTTTTGTGAAATTCTAAGTCCTTTGGTTACTGGCGGATCATTTGTGTCTTGAGATTACCTTCCTTTTTCAGTTGGAGTTGGTTATAATTCTGAGATCGTGTGCTGGAACGAAAACAATTTCAGCGTGGAAGGTGTTTATAAGCCATTTAAGAAACAAAAAAAAAACGTTAGATTCAGTTCAACAGCACGGAATTTTGTCAGTGAACAGGTCGCGGTCTCAAAGCGACGAAAATATTTTGGCAAATTAAATTTAAATGTTGAAGTGAATCTAACAGTTTTTGTGTGTTTCTTAAATAGCTATAAAGACCTTCCACGCTGCAATTGTTTGGTTATAATTGCCACTTGGTAATTGTGAGATATCATATGGGCTGAGATATTTCTGATAAATCAAGAACTTTTGTTGTACTGTATTTCAGATATCAGTATTTGTCCGTGTTTGTGTGTGTGCGCGCGCGCGTGTGTGTGTGAAAATAAACGTATAATACTAGTAAACAATTGACATCATGTCTAGAAAACTTTGCTGAATTCATATAAACATGAAATGCAGTTAGCTGAGTGAAAAATATCCTATATTCGCTTAATATTCAGACGCCCGTAAGCGGCGATGTGTCAAAATTACGTTGAATTATCGACAAAGTTTTCATCTCTTCCACTTATATATAAATAATCTACTGCATTTGTGTCATCAAGGACAACTTTTACTATTTTCAATGATATCAGATATATCTAATGATTCATAAAATGCGTGATTTACGATATAGACAGGTGATTTGAGGAATATTTACGTTGAAGTTTGATTTTGAAGAAGTTTTAAAAGAAAAGTTTACAGAGTTTTGATTCTTTGAAAAGTCATTCTAATTTCAGTTGAGAGTCGCTTACAATATAGATTTGTCTCTGAATTTGCCTACTGTCTTGCAATTCAGTAAATCACATATATATATTTTAATGTATCTTTTTCCAATTAAAATTATTCATTATTATCATTATGAAATATCTATGGACTCAACTCCATGTAAAGTGTCGGTAATTATGAGTGCTTATTGACCTCCTAAATGGATTAGAGAAATACGTCCTTTACCTGTGTTCTATTTTAGGTTTGGATTCTACAGCAGATGATATTTTTTATCCCCTATCATTTTACACATAGATTTGCGCATATTTGAACCACCACAGATTGATTGTCAAGGCGAAAATATCATCTTCATCCAAAGCTGTCAGCGCTCGTTCGAGCCTTCACAAAGTGTTCTACAGAGTGTTAAGGTCACACGTTATTTTGGCAGTGGCACTATAATAAACTAGGGAAGGCTAACGCTATGGGTGAAGTGATATAGAATATGTGAGAAATAGAGTTCATTTTCATGTAATGCAAAAGACACGGGAGAGAGAATATTGACTGTAGCTATATATAGGAAGATAAGTGTGTATATGTATATATGCATTATGAGCGTATGCATGTGTGCATCACGCGCTTTCTCTCCTTCTTTCTCTCTATCTTTCTCTCTCCCCACCTCTCTCTCTCTCTATATATATATATATATATTTATATATATATATATATATATATAATTGTGTAATATATACTATGTTTATTTTTGTCTTTGTCCACATTCGCTAGCTTCTCACCAACACAACACACTCACACAGACACGCATACAATCACACACACATGGGCATAAACAACACATGCACTTACAATAGCAAACGCACGCACACACACGTACACAGCAACGCACATATACAC
>NC_068987.1:52888207-52894715 GCF_001194135.2 Octopus bimaculoides | reverse complement strand
TATATATATATATATATGTGTGTATCTATCTGTCTCGCGCACACTTTCTCTCTCTCTCTCTCTCTCTCTCTCTCTCTCTCTCTCTCGCTATATATATAGTTCCGCACATATATAGACCGACATATATGCACAGATGTGTGTGCGTTTTTGTGCAACTGGATAAAATGCCCACGATTATATGATTTTTCACCCGAATAGTACAACGTTATTTGTTCAATTTATTTTGTTCGACCGTCTAACTTTCTCTTGCTTCGTTTGTATGTGATTTAATGTACCATATTTTTGTATCAACACGAATCTAAACCTGAATTCGTCTATGTTTTAATGTGATAAGCAGTCGAGTGAAAGCGTGGATTTCCGCATTACTGATTGTTGATGTTTCCTCTGGGTTCCCTTTATAATTTAATGCCATCTATAAATATATATTTATGTAATTGTCAATATGTTACATTCTTTAAAAATGTTACGACGAGGCAAACACAGATATTTTGTTATTTGTTATTTTATAGGTAACTACATCATAATTCCTATCCTGTGTTTTTAACTGTGCTTCATACTAGATAGTTAAATTCATACAATCACGGCCGGTAGCATAGCCTGTCGCACTGCCATAAATTGGTGAAATATATCGGAGCTTATGCTACTGACTCATTCGTGTATATTCAATAGTATTACATATCGGTACGTTCTAAAGCTATGACCCAAAGCACAACGACGTACTTCTTTAAACATTGAATATAGGACTTCTTGGTTAACTCTGTAGATACTGCAAAATTATTCACTATCGTATAAGATTCACCTATTTACGGAAGACAGCGATGTTTGAACTACTTGCCTGGATGATCTTTGATTTTTCTTTTTTTTTGCATCATGAAATAATTAAATCTGAGTTAAATATAAAAACAGAAACTCAGTTTTACATCTAATTAAATTTGCAAACCATTATAGTATGGCTATTAAGCTATGCTATTTTATATGGCCACTTAACAGTGAATGGGGACATGTCAGAATCTGCATTTCTGATTACTACAATGATAATATGAGTTGAATGTGTAGGTGTTATTGATGTTTATTCATAATTCCTAGACATGAGGTAGACATGAAGTATACTCGTGGGAAATTATCTGATTACTTTATACGGCTTTCCTATAAGGTGTTATCCACCCCTGATTGGAACTCTCCCGTATGACATGTACGCATGCTCAGTGACTTGCTTTAACAGTTGCAATCAGCTGAATGCACATTGCCAGTGACATTTGACATAATTACCCACACTCTGTGGTCAGGATTCTTTTTTTGGTTTAATGTCGGTATCGAAGGGATTAACAGACACCGGACAATAACAGTGAGAGCAGCTTTCACTCACATCGTGGTATTCGATGCTGTGTACGTGTCTGTCGTGGTAAAATATGCCACTCTTTAACTGTTGCTTTGCTTTCATCCGTAGCACGAGGTAATTATGTCATTATCTGTGAAATTCGGCAACTTACAAAGATCTTTAGATCAGGCAATACTTCACCGAGAGGAGATATAAGCTTCTGCTTATTCCTGTCTGAAGTATCGTCCGATACTTCAGACTTATCGTCCGATTAATTTACTCTGTTGACATTCTTCATCGACAACATTTTTATTCCTTTCAACCTTTCAGTCAATTCCGCCTTTCTTCCAGTAACATACTGACCATATAATCTTGAATATTTCTTTAACTCAGGCACAGTAAGTACTTCGATAGCTGAATCATCAAGCTGCTTTATATCCATGATAAGACGTAAAACAATAACAATGGCGTGGGTTAGCCTCCGGAAGTTTAATTATCTACAAAGAGCGCCGCCTAGCCAAAGGAGATAATCTACTTATAGGGAAGCCCTATACTTACTGTATCAGGAATAGCATTATTGAACGTGTTCTCCAGTTTTTAATAAATGGCAATTATGAACAGCACCATCTGAGGAAAGATGTGGATGCTCGTTCTAGCAGGTCATATGATTGTGCGAACGCTTTATTCATTTATTCAATTATTTCTGATTGGCTTCGTACTTCGCCAGTAACTTAGAGAGTTATGTATATTATATTAGACGCGGAGTGTGTAGTGCGAGGTTTGGTGGTGGCTGTTCGAGACTGTGGAAGAAAGTGGATGAGTAAATCGGATCGTACATTTTCATGCATATACAAGCTGAACTGTGTGTATGAGAGAGAGAGCGTTAGTTTTCGTGTGTCTGAGAGTGTGAGAGAGTGCATTACGTGTTCTCTAATCTGAGGGTCTGGCTGAGGTGACGGCTCGTGTAGGACGGCCATATGACATGCGGTCAATGTTGATGAGGGCGTGTCTCAAAAAAACAGAAATTGACTGACATAAGGCTCGGAGAGTTGCTCGGGAGATCCCAGCGAATCGTGACAAATCGTCTACGCTCTGCAGCAGCACATGTCCTCATACCTGACTTGATCCCTGAGCTAATTTTTTTTTAATTTCTTTACTGTGTATCTAACTTACATTGTAGTAAAATCCCTAGCTGCCCTCTCCTTGTCCTTAGATATATTTGACTAACTTTATTTCCTTCACTTAGTTTGCCTTTACTTCTTTGCAAAAGAGAAGCGGAAAATTTCTGAGTAATTCGAATTTGGAAGCTTCAAAGCACTCATAAGATCATGTTTTATTATTTTCTCTTAATACAGACGGCAAGATCACAGAATCGTTAGCACACAGAGGAAAATGCTTAGTGACATTTCGTCTGACTTTATGCTCTGAGATTATATTCCGCCAGGTTCTACTTCACCTTTCGACGTAGATAAAAGAAGCATCAATTAAGTACTGAGATCGTGGTAAACTATCAGTCTCCACGTCCAAAATTTCAGGCCTTGTGCATACAGCTGAGTAGGTTATTTCCTTTTAATTTCTGTAACAGAATATATGAGTTCGTCTAAACCATTTCCAATACTATGTGCCAAAAACAATGGCTTTCAAATTGTAATATTTACTCATATTCCCTAAATTCAATATTTATGAGCGCCAAGTTTCTCTATTGCTAAGACTTCATTACTTAAATATTTTTCCTCATTCTGATACAAATAGACATGCCACAAATTATCCATGCTGCTTATCATCACTGAGAATCTGAAGGAGATTTATGAACATAGAAATTAATTATGAAAATGTACTATAAAGGGAATGCCATAAGGCATTTTATTTGCTTCCTGTCCTAATACCAATGAAGAATTGCAATAATATTGTATTCCTTGTTTCTTTAATTTATTGAGATGCTATGGAATATCTAAGACATGAGCAAAAAATACGATTCAGGAAAATATAAAAATTTCTATTTTGGAGAAATATTTAAAGTGGCGCCATTTCTATGGTAATTTAGAAATATTTACAAATAACATTTAAAATTAGTTTTTCAATTCACAAATTTACGCCCCGTAATTACAGAGAAAGTGAAAATTCAAGCAAGAAATATGTCTTCAAAACCCATTCATGATACGGGAGATACACATTTCCCTTTATATATACCCAAACGTTTATTCAACTATCTACTTCCGTATCTACCTACTTGAGTAAATAATCACCGACTTCCATGTTCATATATATATATATATATATATATATCAGTCACACTACGTGATACCTTGGGCTATTGTCTTCTAATATAGCCTCGGGTTGCCCAAAGCTGTGTGAGTGGATTTGGTAGACGGAATCTGAAGGAAACTCTCGTGTACGCACACACACACGCCAGAGACACACCAGACACAGACACATACACACACACATACACATGCACACACACACACACACACACACACACATACACACACATGCAAACACACACACACATGTATTTATGTGTGTGTGTCTTTGTTTTTCCCCTTGCCATCGCTTGAAAACAGATGTTCGTGTGTTTATGTTATCTCGTAACCTATCGCCTCGGCAAATGAGACCGAGAGAATAAGTACTAGGCTTATACATAATATGTCCTAGGGTCCATTTCTTCGACGAAAAGCCTTTATGGTTGTACTCCATTATGGGCGCAGTCAAATGAATGAAACAGTTGAAGGATTAAAAGAGTATTTATTTGTGCATGTGTGTGTGTGTGCGCGCGTGCGTGTGTGTATACTCACCCCTAATTACACACAAATATAGTGTATGTAAGGATTTCCAGTAGTATTTTGTTCTGATTTTCTCCGCCATGTTATTTGTTTTATTTTAATCTTTCTTCCCTAGTTTAACTGGGTAAAGATGTTATGCTTAAAAAAATATGCTTCTGATTGTTTCAATAATTATGGCAAATTTAAGAATAAAGGCATGAATCTGAAGAGTGACTTTATCAATATTGTTGTGAAATTACAATTCTACTGGAATAATCCTACAATAAAACTATGATCTGCTTTCTTTATATTGGCTGTGCGTACATATTTTGTTGGGTATTGTGGCATACGTATTTCGTTGCGTATTACGACATACGTATTTTGTTGGGCATTGCTTATTAAACTAACTCAGTCATTGACTGGTTGTTAAATTTATCCATCTGAGAAAGATGGAAATCAAATTTCATTTTATTAGTATTTCAACTCAAAACCTAAATAGTCGTAACCATATAGTGCATGGCATGTTATGTAACAGTAAAATAATTATGGCTATCCACAATCTTATTTAATTGTAGCATAAGCACAGAATCACGCATTTTCGGTGAGGGCACAGTGAAACATCACAATTCTACTTGAAGTTTTACTTTCTCTTGTGGTTGTTATGTAGGGAGAAATACATACTATAAAGATTCGGACCCTGTCTTCTGTCCTTTCTGCAAATTTGAGATGAAGAGAACAGCAATAAAGTACTTTATCTCAGGTTCGAGATAATTAATTGAATAAACTTTGCCAATGGATTCCATTGGCATAAGCAATTAGATGCTTCATGTTAAGGCAATAGAATCCGAAATTATTTGGAGACATATTAAATTCATTCTCTATTTTTAGTACATTTCCTTTCTTTCTTTATTGACATTTGTATGTAGTATTACAAAAAGCAAGTGTCCATGAGAAAAATTCAAAATATGTACAAAAAATGAAATATAAGTGATTATAGATCTTTACAAAAAAAACAAAGTTTGATGATAACATCCCCGTCAAACTAGTCCGAAGCAAAAGGAGATATTAAAGAAGAAAGAAAAACAAGTAGCAAAAGAATACAACACCATATTAGCAACTAGAAAATAAACGGCAAATGAAAGCCAAATATTCTGGAATAGAAAATGAAGTCAAAATATTCGCCAACATGAATCTAATTAATATGAATTCTCATGCCACTTGCAGTAAAACATATCTATGAAGAGGAATATATTCTGGATTACACTGAATATGAGCATGCTGTCAACTCATATGATTCGAATTGAAAAATAATCTCAAACCAATCCTGATTATTTATTAATTCTTTTTTTTACCCGGACAGTGAAAATGCAAACAAAAAAGGACATTATGGCATGGTTACCCTTTATATGTGTATGTATGTAAATGTTTGTACCAAACTACCAATTAGGTCAATGTATAGATATCTAAAAGAACAAAACCACCCCAAACTAGCCTCACACTTGAAAATAAAGCGTTTTCAAACCAGAAAAATGGACAATTTACAAATCAGGAAGACTAGAAGTAATCGCCCGAAAGATAGGAATATCATTTTCACCCAACAATGAGAAAAACTTTGGGAAATACATGTAACAGTCGACGAAGCAACCCAAAACATGTAAATACACCTAATATGGTCACACAAAAAAACTAGGTTACAAACAATTCAAAAACAATTAGAAACACAGACAATCCACACCAACATACTTACAACAAAAGATTTTTTATACTCAGTCCAGAGAAACAAGAACACACATTGGAAAAAATATACAGGAAAAGCCCAATGTAATATATCTCTGAAACTTTTTCAACAATAACCAAAATTACTAGCAAAAGGACCGAACTTTACCCTAACTACACGCAAATCTTATCAAAACGAAATTAAATGCTATATGGAAAATTGCAACTTAAAGAAGCACTACTGAACTATAATAACGACGATGATTCACTGGTTAAAGACACAAGCAATTATCAACTGCCTAAAAACAGGAAAAAGAACACTTCATAACTTTTGTCTCCATATTATGAATTTCCTGAATAATACTTTACACAAGCAAAGAATCATCTCAAATCTTAGCCATATGGAATGAAACTATTTAATAGAACTACAAAACGGTAAAGAAATAGCAATCAAATAAGCCGACAAAGGAAGTGCTGTAGTTCAAAATAACACAGAATATTGCTGCTTTTTGATGAACCATATTACTCTACCTCCGGTATTCGCGTACTTTTTTCCCCACACTGATTCGCATTTATGTGCTCACTCTGGTATAAATAAATATATATATATATGGTTTAATTTGTGTATACAAATATAATTTGCGGTCCATAGGAAGAGCCGTTTTAACGATGCGTCCTGCCCAACTCTTCGAAACGCCGGTGTTAAAACGTG
>NC_068987.1:52886546-52887203 GCF_001194135.2 Octopus bimaculoides | reverse complement strand
ATTCATCAATGTATAAGAATTTGAAACCTATATTATGATCGTTGAAAAGAAAAATATATAAATGAGCATAGAATATGTACCGTATCTGTTTCACAGGAAAATATAATAGTATTATTTTGTCTCACAATGTATTGCTTAATTGAAATGCAAAATGGAAATATTTTTAGACCATCTGCACTGGAATATTGAATTCCAAATAATTAATTTCCTTAAAACCTCGATATGATGCTTGCAGTAATATACAGCTTATGATGAACTGAAACTGTAGATCTTCAGTCAAAATTTCAGCATGGTCAATGAAGTTCATTAATGCATATTGTGTCAGCAAATATAAAGTACGGTTCACCTTCGTCATTGTTTTCATTCTTTTCTATATCAAAAGCCTGGTTACGGAAAACTTGGAAACGTCTCCGCTAGTTTGGTGACGCCGATGATTTTAATAGCGATATGTCATAGACAGGATGTTTGGTGAATGTTGAAGACGCATATTTTGAATAGCTTGCAACTTGGAGCTGCGTGTCACGTGGCGTATACAACTAATGAATTCTCAACAAGTTTATAGTGACAATTGTAAAAGTTGTGGATGCACGCCAGATTTCTTTTCATAAATTACATATTTAATTGTGTGAGTGTATATATATATATATATATATATAT
>NC_068987.1:52883400-52886287 GCF_001194135.2 Octopus bimaculoides | reverse complement strand
ATATATATATATATATATATATATATTGATATATAACTCAAGATACAAATATATGACGACGCATAAATATATATCGTATGTCTATCTTTGTATATGCATGTGTGTGTTTAAGAGAGAGAGAGGGAGACTGTGTGTATGTGTGTTTGTGTCTGCGTGAGTCTAAACGTATGTCATATTCATTTATTTATAGGTGTATCAAATGCATTCCTAATGCTTCAAGAAAACTATCAGTATATTTTAAATCACTATATTGTAACATTTCCTTCAAATCGTATCACCGTCTCTTAGTTCAATACGTTTCTCATTAACATAATTCAAACTTATGTGCAAATATGAATGAATATTTGTGTGCTTATGTGCGTGTGTTTATGTTCGTGAACACACACACGCACACGTTCGCGCGCACGCACACATACACAGCCATATTTATATAGTAGCACATCCATGAATACCTGTTTGCTCATGTATGTAGATACGTAAGAATATTCATATGCTTATTTCGGTCTATGAGAGAAATAAGGGGAAAATTATGTATTCATCGATGTGGATTAGTATTTACTCCACAATAGTTTAACTACTTTGTTATGTATACACACAGGCATATAACATCAATACATACATACACTGATTATTTATACTCACAAACATACACTCATACATAGAAACGGGCATACATCAACATATATACAAAACCTAATCAGATTCACAAAAAAAACCAAACAAATGCATACTTAAACAAAAATGATATTCTCATATTTTGATATTATCTTTTCATAAATCTGAATATGAGTTAGATATGCCACTCTGTTGTTTTCATGAGTGGATAAATAATACACTATCATTCCCTGTATAATATTTGAAATATTGATTTCCCACTTACCTTGAAATTGTTCAAAGAGAATACCGCCTACTCGATCTCCTCTGTTGAAACGGACGGTTCCCTGGAAAAGTGAAATAGCATATTTTTGTAGAGTTTTGTTGTGAATATGTTGTTGATGTAGTGTTTAATTACATCACATTTTCAACAATGTTTGAGCGACAAGCTCAGTTAATTTCTATATACCTTACCATATACAGAAATTATATAGTATTTACCAGCAACCTATAGATGGAGGAAACCACTGAGAATGGGTCGAGGACAATTCTTGAAGTGTTACTCTTTCACTAGACTATCAGATTACAATAACCATATGCCTCACTTTACGGAATAATTACGTAGGACTTTCGGCTAATGACTCGAAAGACCGATACCTTTGCTGTGCAATATCGTTCAAGACAAATGAGAGCTAAATACAAACGTCATTGTAGTATTTGAACTTGAAGTTCTAGAGAAGCAACTAAGTGAACTCTATAATGTAAAGTGGAACATTCAAGAAAAAAACGTAACCTTACCCCCGATACATTAACGTCAGACACCATTAACTTTTATAGCAGTGACTCTCAACGGTTCATACGAGCTTCTGTGGTTCACTCAGAAAAAAATAGTAAATTTGGGATCCACGTCATTTTTCGATACATGTGTATCTTTTTAAAACCAATATTCTACATGCCATTGTATAAAACTTTATCCAGTTCACCAGTTAACAGCTATACATTATAAGGGTCATACATAACTTTTGCTTTAGACATTTTTAACGCAAGAAACAGCTGTGTTTCTTTCCTTAGTGTTTTACATAGTTTGATATGTCTCCGAAAACTTAAATATGTCCCCTCGGAGATTGCTATTGCAATCCTACACAAGTGAATACATGGAAAACAAAATAGAAATGTTGAAAGAAATATCCATAAAACTAATCGTTAAACGTCAAATGGCTATTGGCGTTCACCAGAAGAAATTAATTGAGAAATATTGCTTTAAAAAGAAAACTGAAATATCATACTATTTCAGGCACTGGAACATTTAATAGCACATTTAAAATTATTACATATTAAAAATGTTCCATGATAGTTGAATTTTTAACAAAATAAAAATGTAACGATTCATTGTGACAGATGCATCTCGCAGTGTCTATTATATCGAGTAATCATCATACTAAATGTTTACACATTTGTCAACGAAATTGACAAATAAGAACAAGGTTCAATTATTGTTTAATGGCAATCGGCTTTATTGAGATGCGGTTACCCCAATTCACCACTTTAGTCTAAATGATCAGGTGGGTATACAGGACAATATGATTTAGTATAAATATGAATATCTATACAGTATTTGAAATTCTCATAAGTGTTCAATGAAATTTCGTTCAATTTTGAAAGCCTATAACGCATACAAACACATACACACACATACAACACACACTCACACATACATATACAGTTATGTATGTATATGCATGTACACGTGTATACATGTAAGTGTGTAAATGCTCAGTATGTGCTTAAATATCTGTGCATGTCTAAGTACGCATATAAACAGATGCATACGCACATACACACACACACACACATACACACACACACACACAAACACGCATAAACACATACACATATACATAGATACATACATTCATAAATAATGAATATTGAGAAACTTCAAGAGATATGAAATAAATCCTTATTAAAAGTGGAACTCAAACGCGATAAACCTATAAATAATACCGTATACAGTATCGCATACAGTACGGGGTCGATTGAAACAACTCAAGGCTGTCCTTGCGATTCGATCTCACATTGTCTGCAAATACTGACGTGTACAACCATTAAACCAAAGCAATATTTTGAATATCTGGATACATGTCAGCTTTGTTCCCAGCTGAGTGAATGTACCCTGCTTACGTCATTTTTCCATACAAGTGTATCTTTTTTAAACCAGTTTTCTACGTGCCATTGTTTAAAACTTATCTACTTGCCCATTTAACAGCTATACATTATATATATATATATATAT
>NC_068987.1:52880814-52882429 GCF_001194135.2 Octopus bimaculoides | reverse complement strand
GGACTGGCTCTTGTGCGAGTGACACGTGAGGTTTCTCGAGCGAGATCGTTGCCGGCGCCCCTGGACTGGCTCTTGTGTGGGTGGCACATAAAAGACACCATTTCGAGCGTGGCCGTTTTCGTGCGGGTGACACGTAAAAGCACCCACTACACTCTCTGAGTGGTTGGCGTTAGGAAGGGCATCCAGCTGTAGAAACTCTGCCAAATTAGATTGGAGCCTGGTGTTGCCATCCGGTTTCACCAGTCCTCAGTCAAATCGTCCAACCCATGCTAGCATGGAAGGCGGACGTTAAACGATGATGATGATGATGATGATGATGATACAGATATACATATAGATAATAATATTACATACACATACATATATGCACGCACGCCTAAACGTGCATATTTATATATACCTAGTGAGATAGATCTAAATATGAGTGTATGTGTGTGTGTATGTGTGTGTATATGTGTGTGTATGTGTATGTGTGTGTATGTGTGTGTGGGTGTGTGTATATGGATATGTGGGTGTATTTATACACACACGTACATATGTGTATAGGTATCTGAAATTTGAACGTTTCATTACAGTACGTATTAACCCTGAATCATCACTTATTTTGCACCACCTGTGAACACCGAGATAGTAATGAAAAAAGTAGAATTTAAATTATCATTCAGGTGATAATATTTACCAATCTAAATATATAACTTTTATTTCTTTAAAAATTATAGCAGTTAAAATTACGCTCATGCAATAAGATTTTATTTTCTTTCCTTAAATTTCAACATGCAATAGAACTTTTATATTTCAAAGCATTCTAAAATAAATGAAAGGAAACATTAATGTTCCTGTATGAGACATTGGTAGACATTCCCCATAAGTCCTTCTTAAATATATGTGTACATTATAAAAATAGACTTTATGTATAAAAAAGAATTAGCTGTCTGTATTTGACATGGGATTCCTTACGCTAGAAAGAACTGGTAGGTTCTAGAACCACAAAATTAATTTGTATTTTTCATTTCGTTCTTTCGGGATTTTATTCCTAATTTTGGGGAAAGGTAGCCCAAGACGCTAAAACTCTTTCTCAGCGGAGCAAAAGCGCATTAAGAAACCATCACCTCAACTGTACCAAAATGCGAAAGAATAAAATGCGGTACTTACCGTTACCTAATGGAGGGACTAGAATCTAAATTCAAAGCCGACCAAACCCTGAATGTTAAATCGAATATCACCTACAACGCAGAATAGCTGATCAGCGCAATCAAATGCAAAGGTTGCCAACTTGATTACATGCCAGGCGTGCGGATCCTTACGCAACGAATGACGGCCCATCGCCCATATATCCGAGACAATTCCTTTAAGCAGTCACATTGCAACCTATGCAGGAATGGGCTTACCCAATTTCAAAAGCTTTCCCCACTATAAGTGGCACAGATTCTTTCAACGAACAACAGAGAAAGACAATTTATTAACAAGTACAAACTATATTTCCAACAATTCCAACCAACAAATAAGAAGAAACACTTTAAAAGAAATTTATATATACCTCCAATAAAATACTTCCCATCAATTTTTAAATCATTTTCCAATACACACACACGTATATATATATATATATATATAT
>NC_068987.1:52878778-52879380 GCF_001194135.2 Octopus bimaculoides | reverse complement strand
TATATATATATATACATATTTATATATTATACATATTAATTTATGTATGTGCATATATATATATGGGCATATGTGTATGTATATCAGTTTGCTGAGTGTGTGAGTGTATGTGCCTGTGTGCATTTTGTGAGCATGTATATACGACGCCAGTTTTATCGACTAAATATGGTCTTATGGTAACATAATCACTAGTTATAAAACTAATATGGGTGGCATCCAATTGCAATGGGGAAATGCTAAACCGAATTTTCTCGAATGCAATTGAAATTTTAATGAAAAGAAAATAAAGAGGACAGCACAAATTTCCAATACCTTTTCTTATGTCTGAGTGAAATCAGATGGCGCCATGCATAGTGGATACTCTATGAGGCATTATTATATACAAGCAGTAATTAGGTATATATCTAGGAGACAATAATTGAATGGAGGAGTGGGTAGAGGAGAAAGAGGAGAACAAAATTCAAACTAAAACAAAGTTAAACATTATACATGCGCACACATACCTACATCTACATACGTACACATTCGCATCCTCGCCCTCACATTCCTACCCACACACACGCACGGATCTTCCCTACTTCATTCCGTAACTCTTGTATATA
>NC_068987.1:52876611-52878544 GCF_001194135.2 Octopus bimaculoides | reverse complement strand
ATATATATATATATATATATATATATATATATGTTTATGTATATGTGTGTGTGTGTGGGGTATAAGTATATATACACACATAAAATATGTATGTATATGCGTATACTACATTTATTTCTTTATTACCCACGGGAGGATAAACATAGAGGGGACAAACAAGGGCCGACAAGTGGATTGAGTCGATTACATCGACACCAGTACTTATTTAATTGACCTCGAAAGGATGAAAGTCAAAATCGACCTCGGCGGAATTTGAACTCAGAACGTAACGGCAGAGGAAATACTGTTAGGCATTTTGCCCGGCGTGCTAACGTTTCTGCCATGTCGCTCCCCTTAGTCAACACATTATAGAAAATAACTCGAATTCATTCTCACGTTATTTCGTAAACGACTTGAAACTAATGTGATCAATCTTAATTCTTTAAATCGGTGGTAAGTGGTACTAGTAAATGACTTACTACATAGTGAGTTTTAAATTATGTACCCATCTGTTCACGTATACATATAAAATTTAAACGGTAATGTTCAGGCAAGTTTAAATACTCTACATTACCCTATTTCACTGACGCACGGAAAACATTTACATAAATGTAGCAAGCATACCAGGAACATTAATCGGTAGGAACAACCAAAAGTCTACGATAAAGAATCATTGCGGAAACGGAGGATATAGTGAATACAGAGGGAAGTAAGAGAATGAAAGTAGAAATAAAATATAAAACAGTGTAGTACAATGTTTTCTACTTTCATTCTCTTATTACCCTCTATATCCCCTATTACTGCATTTTTCTCAATAACTCCTTATTTCGAACTCAAGAGCTTTAACACGTTCCCAGAGTATAAAAAATAATGAGGTATGTATATTAAAATCGTGATGTATGTTACGTAATAACGGGCTAATCAGATATGAAATAATAATAATTCAAAGTAAATAACTCTCAATAGGGCTTTTGTACGTTCCCAGAAGATATTACCCTCAGGGGCGCTAGTGTTGGTATATTCATGAATAAGTCACTAACTGAAATAAGTGGATATATTGTTTAGGAAAATACTATTTACGTGTTTAAGCGTTGTCATGGAAAAATTGCGAAAATAACTCTAACAGTTCAAATACTAAGAAATAAGTATGCTTAATTTCATGTTTACCAAATGATTTAAGAAAATGAATGGGTTATTTCCCTTGGCTATATATAAAGGTCCACTCCAGGGGCGAATGGTTTATTTCCCTTGGTTTTTAAAGTAAATATATATATATATATATATATATATATATATGTAAATATATAGTTTTAGGGAAAAGAATCAAGGTTCATGAACTCATCAACGAAAATCCAATGTCACATATAGAAAAATTAATAATTAAAAGCACAATAAATGAGCATAATATAATAGAAAGTAAATATCATAAGATAAATATGTTAAATATGTACTATTATCTTTATTATTATTTTAACCATAAACTTTGTTCAAATTGTATTTAAAACGATAATAATTTATGTAAGCTGGTTTTTGTATATAATATACATGTTGGCATATATTATAATGGATGTAGGGATGATTATGGAATGTTTATTATTTTGATTTTTTTAATAATTTTTCTATCTTTTTAAAATAAGTATTTTATATAAATTCATTTGGTACTTATTTTTGGTTGATATATACATTTATTTATTATTATTATTGTTGTATTTAGACCTGACGATTAGGTGTATTTTTGAATAGAATTTATTTTCGATAATTTTAATTGATTTTAATCTATTTAAATGTCCTTTCTATTTGAAAATTAGTTATGAAACACGTGTAGTCATTTTATTATCTTTATCTTATGATATTTACTTTGTATTATATTATACTCATTTATTGTGCTTTTAATTATTAATTTTTCTATATGTGACAGTGGATTTTCATTGATGAGTTCATGAACCTTGATTCT
>NC_068987.1:52866518-52874829 GCF_001194135.2 Octopus bimaculoides | reverse complement strand
ATATATATATATATATATATATATATAGTATGTATATATGTGTTTGTATGCGTTTGTGTGTGTGTTTGCGTGTGAATGCGTTTTGAGAAAAGTCTGAAATTTTTCTCGAAAGATGAAACCTAAAAGCCATATTGAAGCCAATTATATTTGTTCTTGCATTAAATAAGAATTTAATGTATTATTTTATTTGAAGCAGCTAAGATAGTAAAAACAACTGTATGGATGTTTTTTTTTTGTTTTTGTTTTCGTAAAATACATTCTACTTACACTAGACTTTATATATCCTATCTGGTACTCGAACGTTTAAGGTGACGAGTATTCCAGTCAATTCGATCGACGGAACAGCTTACTCGTGAGATTAATATGCAAGTCGCTGCCTACTCTATATACATGAATATCATTAACGTACTTTTCAAGGAGATAGTGTGATGCAGAACGTGGCAGGTCTGGTCATTTGCAATACATGTACTACTCAGTTTCGCAAGTGAGTGGATTAGAGCAGTGCAAAATAAATTGTCTTGTTCAAGGACACAAGATGCTGCTGGTTATCGAACTCATAACGTTGCGTTCGTGGGCCGAATATTCTACCACAATCTCACGAGCCTTCACAGATTTTTTGTTACGGGATCATAAGTTTTGCTTGTTATCTGGAGCAAAGTTTCATTCTAATTATTTTTGATCTACGAGACGCAATATTCTTCCTTAAGTTTGTTAGAAAAGGAAAAATCAGTTTATATACTATTTGTAGAAATTTGTAAATGTATGTTCGGTCAATGAATATGTTTATGAATATTAATCGTTTCTCCTATAATTATTAGTAATTTTTTCAACTGTATCAGGTACGACCCAACTCACATTTTCTAAACACCACATAATATGTACAGTTTATACGATATGAATAGTGTTAATATTGATACGATATAAATATTTCTTAATATTTACTTCTTTTTGTCTAGAATCTAGATATTTGTTAGAAGTTGTAAAACGGAAATTTCTTATATACACATTATAAATGATGTATGATGCATAAATGTTGAATATTTAATAAGAAGACATGAGTTTATACAATGATGAAGCGTTTCAGATCTAATGTAGTTTTAGCAATAATAATTCTCAACATTATACTTTCATATTTAGTATCCTCTGATTCTTAGATTCCTTATAGCTTAAACGCTTATAATATAAATATGTGTACTTACTGCAGGTATCATAAAGCTGGTGGTTGGCACCGATGTCTAATTACGAGAGACATATTTCTCTCCGCTTGGGATATTTGTCTAGTATAACGTGCTAAGATCTGTTATCCATGACATCCAGTCAACGGAATTGGGTGTTTTTAATTATATCGCCTGCCCAGTCCGACCAAACATATAGAGCGTGCCATGGAAACTAACATCTCGTGAAGTAAGCTCAGTACACGCTACGCTGTTAACTATAGGCAACTCATTTTTGTCTATAAATTCTAATTATTTGCTGCAACGTTCTGCTCAAGTCAAGCCACTATTTAAATATTAACGATTTTAAAGAAATATTTCTGTTGTAACCAAAAGCAATTTTGTTTCTTTTTCTTTTGGAATTAAAATTTTAATGTTTATTGTTATCTAAAACTTCTGAGATTTAAAATGAAAATAGTTCATATAGTACTTAACCTAAAATATTAATTTAAATAAAATCGTTGAATTTCAGTTAAAGAATATATCATTCCTTACATTATAAGATTCGCTATTGTTAAGTGCACAACGAGTATCCATAAATCTGTAAGAAAAAAACTCCATATTGTTGTACCAGAATAGGGAATAAAATTTGCAGTTAGTGTTCATAATCTCTTATTTTTGATTTGGTGATACATTTCATTAATATTTCTCAAATTTTGTGCGTAGGTAAACAAGAATCATTCATTATTTCACCAAATCTATCAGGATACCTTGCGGGAGCCAAGCAACATACACACACACACACACACACACACACACACACACACACACACATACATACATACACACACACACACACATCCACAAACACACACACTCACACACACTCACTCGCACATACATACACACACGCACACATACACACACACACACAAACACACACACAAACACACACACATAATCACGATTATATGAAGCAAAGAATTAGTGTTCAGTGCTTCATCTTTCGTTTTTGCTGCTATATGGAGGTAACTTCAAATGTAAGGATACGTAATGTAAGGATTTTCTGCCCCATTCACATCTGCCATTTCACCAATCTGGATGGCTTAAACGCCAGCACTTATCTAAATGAGTTTCATTAAACTCTCGTGTGGCAGCAGGTCCCTTGGGACCCCAGCAAATCTTAAAAGTTATGCAACTTTTACATTTTTTTTTTATCTAAATGATTTTATATCTCATGACTTTTAATGTCAATCGTTTATGTATGCACATACAAATTTAGGATTAAAAATTACCAGTCATATGGATTTTATAGCATACAATATGTTCATTGGGAGTCCAACTGGATTCCATTGGCCTTCTGGGAATTTATTTTTTCTGTTCTTTTTTCAGATATTCTGATGAGCTGCAAGTCAATTTTCTCGTGTTTGTACTGGCATTAATCGCTATACTTTTTTCTATTATTCTTTTTGTTTTATTCTTTATTTAGTGCTATATGAATAGTTTATAAAACTATAAAATAAATGCTAAATTTTTTGTTCTGTATCATGCACAGACATTACTTTATGGACAGTGCGGATATGCGCAAAATTAATAGGGGACCCCAATGACCTTTTTGTGTAATTTCAACACGGCCAGCCCAGGAAGGGGTAATATAATTCTGTTCTGTCACCTTAACAGTTTAACATTATTCCTACTATATAAAGTGAGCTTGCAGAAACGTTTGCATGCCCGACAAAATGCTTGGCGGCATTTCGTCCGTCTATATGTTCTAAGTTCAAAATTCACCGATGTCGGCTTTGCTTTTCATTTTTTAGGGAGCGATAAAATAAATACCAGTTGAACACTGCAGTCAATGTAATCTACTTATTTCCTCCCATGAAAGTACCGGCCTTGTTCCAAAATTTGAAACCATCTGAAACCATTGTCCGGACTATATAAAATTACCTATTATACAGAAGTGAGTGTTGGTAGCACTTCAAAGCATAGGTCTAATTTCCATAAGATATTTATTTTATTTTTTCTCTTTCTGTTTCTGATAACAGCCTACTGTTACTAAATCCGGATTCTTGTCAAAGCAAGAATCCAATTCCTTTCAGGTATAAATCATACAGAGTGAAAATGTATTTTTATATTCATTTCCTCTCACAACCTCCTGACTCATATAATACATCTGCATATGTCAAAATAGTACTAGTCATATAATACGGCAAACCAATAGACGATACTACTTCCTGCACATAAAGAAAAATAGACGCACACCTAAAGAAAAGTTATACGTAATTTCGTATGCGAATCTAAATGAATGTCGATGGATAACAATGAAGAATTGTATTTGTTGCAGAGTTTGTGTTTATCATTCCAAACTGTATTTGGTATCATTTATGCTTTTTCAGAATTGAAGTTAGATAAGCGAGAATCATTATTTGATAATACATTCAAAGTGTCTGAATGCATTGCGACTGCCATAGAAGAGATATATTTCTAGAGAATAGCGGCAAGTATAAAACTCCATTGGTCATATGTGATGATGAAAAGGATGTTAGAATGAATTGTGAATGAAGCATTCGTTAAGAATTCAACGCTACACAATATTTCTGTTTACACACTATCACTATTACTGTTTAGTCCCAGAATAGCAGAAATTGGACTATGATGATATGCGCTCCAGCAAGAGATAATCTATCTCTCGCCAAGGCATTTATCCAGTGATAAAATTCTAAGTCCATCCAATACGAACTTGTTTTTTAGACTGTAGTTTCAAACTTTGAGAAAGATCTGATTTCTAATTTTACTAAGCAATCCTAACCGCACGCCGGTACTCTTTCACATGATGACTTAATAGTAGTTATATTAAATCATCATCAACAACTCCGTTTCTCGTCCAACATAAGCAACCTTTCTCATAGCATTTACATACAACATCGGCCAGTATCAATAATTTGGGAAATTAACAAAATAGCACACGATAAATATAACTGCAATTCTGATAGCGAAATTAATCCTTCTAATGTGAGTGCTTTTAAATATATCAAGATACAGGGTGGACCACAAGTTACGCATAAAATAAGCTCAGTACGTTCCATAATTGTCAAAGACATGCTTCAATTCTTCTAAAATTAAATAAAGATGACCATGCACGTATTTGTACACGATAATAACAATAACAGTTATAATAATCCTCTCCACTAAAGATACGAGGCCTGTAATTTTGGGGGAGGGGATTCTTCGATCACTTCGATTCCAGCGTTTCACTGCTAATTAATTTATCGACACAGGAAAGATGAAAAGCAAAGCGAACCTCGGCAAAATTTCGAAGTGAGAACGTAAGACGGACGAAATGTCCCTAATCATTTTGCTTGTTGTGCTAACGATTCTGCTGCCTTACCGTCTCAATGACGTAATATAAATAAAATGTAAAATCGGTTGGTGCGTGAATTTTGGCCAATCATGTACATTTTAATGGCATTCGTTTTGCTGATCTAATACTCTCCAGCATAATATATAAACGAAATAATATATTCTATCCACCTCATTCTTGTAGGCATTTGTTTTAGTTTCTAATTGAAAGAAGTCAATATTACGTTTTTGTTGCTAGTGAAGATCGGAAATTTTCCGGAAATATAATTTAGTTTTAATTTATTGGCACAGTGCGAAAGTAAAATTTTGTAAATTTGCATAATTATCACCATATTAATTTAAATCATTAAAAAAATACATTAGTACGAATAGTAATGATCATGACAACGTTTTTAAATATTTCTATATGTAGTTTATTGTATTCGAGTTCTTAATGAAATTGGAATTTGAACTTAAAAACTTTTCATGTTAACATGAATTTTAAAGAAGATGGAACTGATTCTGTGACAATTTGCGGTTTAATGTTTATTTTGTGAAGCAATATTTCCACACATCATAAACTATACTGACATGAATCTATTTTAAAAATATTATTAGGCATGCTTTTTCTTTCCAGTTTCACATTATGAGTTCAAATACCACCAAGATCTACTTTCGCTTTCATCTTTCAGACCTTACAAAATAATTACCAGTTGAGCACTGCGATTGATGTATTCGACTAACCTCTTGCCCAAAGTTTCAGGCCTTTTACTTAAAGAAGAATCTATTATTAACTGTGCCAATTCTAAATAACGTTCTTTATTTACATTTATCTACATGCATATTTATATACGTATATTTAAATCCATACCACTATATCCTTCTTTCCTGACGCACACAAAACATGCATATTTTACGTTCTACGCTCATATTAGAAATATAGGTTTCACATTTTTGACACAAGGTCAGTAATATCCAAAGTGTGTGTAAGTAGATTACATCAACCCTCAACTACGACTGGTAATTATTTTCTCGACCATGAAAATATGAAAGGCAAAGTCGACCTCAGCAAAACTTGATCTCAGAACGTACCAAACGACGAAATGCTGCTAAACGTTTTTTTCTGACGTGCTAACGATTCAGGCAACTCGGCGCCCGACGTATTTAAACTATTGGTCACAAATTTTGCTGCAAGGTCAGCAATTTTGGTACCTGTTTTCTCGACTTTGAATGGATGAAAGACAAAGACGAGCTTGGCGGAATTTGAACTCAGAACGTAAGGACGGATGAAGCTATTCTAAACACTTTACCCAGGGTGCTAACGATTCTACCATTTCACCGCTCTGCATATTTTAAATATTAACAAATTTAAGTTATGCCAACTGTAAGTACACAATTAAATTACAAATATTTCCATGATTCAATGAAAGTATTAAATGTGCTTTCTATTTACGAATTAAACAGGCGATTAATTTTATATTTGAAACAACAGGATGTCACCATTTTATTTTGAAATCAGCGGGTTTTTTAATTAATTACATTTTGCCCTACCTTTTCTATTGTAATTAAAACATTTGAACGTAAGAGAACATTAATTATAAATGTTTGCATAGATAGAACAAACAAATAAATAAATGTAACTTTTTGTTACAACGTCATGAAAAAGCATTTCTTTGTTTTTAATTTGCGATAAAACATTTAAAAGAAAATACATACGGTTTTCATTATTTCTTCATTTTCATAATTTTATATAATTGAAGGTAAGGATACTTTGTTAGGACACATTCATTGCTTTTAAGATTAATTATATATGTATATAAGATGTCAAGATTTGTTCATTATTCTTATTCATTTTAGGTTCTACATATTCTGACAATTTGAAAAGTGTGTTTTTTAATAAATTAGGTCAAATTAACAACATAAATCATCTTACTCATCTATTCATCATAGCAAGGAAATGATGAATGGCGTCATGATTTCTATAATAGGAACCAATGACTGTGCATAAATAATGATCTGTAACATAATAAATATGTTTGCCGTTTTACAGTTCAGAATGTGTAGGAATTCAACATTTTTTTAACTTCTCATTAGGAAGGTACTTGGCATTATGTATTTTAAAGTGGAAATTGAATTTCTACAAATACCTCGGCTTTATACCCTATGAATTTTCATCTATAGTACGGAGTGTTACACAATTTCTAAAAAAAGATATGTGGAAACTAAGTAAAGTATTTCTTGAACGTTATAAAATATATTTTGTCTTCAATACGAGAACGGTATAATAAGTAGAATTTTCACACTCTTCAAACAGAGTAACAGTATGCTGTACCTGTGTTGGTGTTAATCATTAGTAGAGCAGCGTGATACCCTTTAAATGAGAAAATGTCATATACAGAAGCATTTGTTGTCATCATAAAGAAGATAACTGATAATATAGTACAATGATATTTCTAAATTTCTGTTAGTACGTGCAATGTCCCCACATCCTTTATCCAGAAAAAGGAATAAAATTTAGTGTTATAGAGAAATTTACCTAAGAGTAATGCACTTTTCGAATGAAGAAGAATGTGGACAATCCAAACACTGAAGGCAGGATTGAAGGTGACATTGTAAGAGAACATGAACACAATGGAAAACGTCATTGCGCTGCAATTGAACCTTATGCAATTACAGCTTCGAGTTTGAGTAGTTTTCAAAATGACAGTCAATATATAGCTATGTCATCATTGTGTAAAATAAATATACCCTTCTGAAGTGATGTATTTGAACATGAACATGGCAAATTGTATATGACTCTTTCAAGAAAGACAGTGCGGGTTGCAGATAAAATCACAATATCGAATTATGAGAGAGAAATTGTGTCTAATAAGCTTATACAGTATTAAAAAGATAATTTCAATTTTGTTATGCACATATTTTCAGTTACACACACATGTGTATACATACATAAAAACATACATACATTAATATATAAGTACTTATTTACAGACATACATATATACATACATACATTCATATATACATACATATATTTACGCGTGCATACATTCATACATGCATATATCAGGTACTGTTTTATCATTTCTTCTAAGGTGTCCGAAATCACTTTTACCCCATTTCTTAGATTTTGTTCAATTACATATATGTATGTGTGTGTGCGTGAGCGCCTGTGTCGGTGTGCGCGCGCGTGAGTGCGTGCGCGCGCGTGTGAGTGCGTGCGCGAGGGTGTGTGTCAGTGTGTCTGTGTATTTGCGTGCGCGCGTTGAGCGTACGTGCGTGAGTGTGAGTGTCTACATGCATAAAGGTATGTGTATTTCTATCACTTCTCTCATAGCATCTCTATATTTCTGTACCAGTACATTTTACTTCTAGCACACTTTATGAATTTCTGGCACACTCTCTTCTGCTATATCACCTTCTTTACACATGACAAGCACAACTGGGGTAAATAAGTGTATGACGCGAACATCAAATTGCATTTTTGTTGCTAATACAGTGGAAGCTAGCCAAATGGTCTCTGCAACAGCTGAAGTCGGACTGCGTAAGAACGTACGACAAGCGGAAGTATGCGTTTGTGATATATATATATATATATATATATGGGAGAATATACAAATAATAACAACAGACGAGGACAGGTGGTGTAAATAACAAAAGTATATATTAGTATGACGCTCGGGAATACGGAAAGTCTTTGACGTTTCGAGCTACGCTCTTCAACAGAAAGAATACGGAGACAAGGAGAAAAAAGGATGATAAAGGAGGTTTACAAAAGTGGAAAAGTTCAAAAGTTTTTTAGACGTCGTGGTATATTG
>NC_068987.1:52862253-52864623 GCF_001194135.2 Octopus bimaculoides | reverse complement strand
TGTGTGTGTGTGTGTATGTGTGTGTGTGTGCATGTGTGTGTGTGTGTGCGTGTGTATGTGTGTGTGTGAAATGCATGTATATTCTCGTATTTGTACGCTAACCACTACACACATTTTTTTCTCATATACATAACATACATATATAGTTATGTTATGTATATGTATTTCTCTCTTAATTACGATTGGTCTTCACTGCTGAGGAGTGGAAAACGATTTTGATATTGTAAACCAGGAAATCTTAAGATATAATGTAGTCCACTATATTTTATAAATCCTTTCTGTCCATTATCCTCTTATACAACCTTGTGGTAATGGAGTAATAGCTTAAGTTGTATGTAGACCATTTCAAGCATACATGTGTTGTCGTTTCAACGCCTTTTTATAGTTATATTTTATAATTATACGTAAATATAAATTCAACATTATGGTCTTGTTATTACGCTGGCCAGTGATATATCATTAAATAATGACTTTGTCCTAATTATGCATATGTATATATATATATAAATATATATATATACTGAAATAGATGGAGAGAAAGTGAGAGAGGAGTAGACAGAGAGATAAATACACAGACACATATGGTACATATACACATACATACGTACAGTGAAAGTTACAGAGAGAGAGAGAGAGAGACAGAGAGACAGAGAGAGAGAGAGAGAGAGAGAGAGACAAAGACAAAGAGATTGGGAGGGAGAGAAAGGAAGAAAAGCATATACATTTACATGTATTTGAGTACTTATTGAACTTTAGCCTATATTATTTATTATTGATCGATGTCTTGTATCATTTATCAGTTGCAACATCAATATGTTATTCTATATACGTTGCCGAACAAAGGATGCACATATTCTTAAAATAAATATATAAAATATATAATTTAATTAATTAAATAATAACGATAAGATAAGGCTTTCTGATATAGGCTTTAGTAACGTGAATTAGAAGAAATACCACTTGGTGTTTTCTCCAGCACGGTAACGAATCTGCCCTCTCGCCGCCTTAATAATATCAATGATGGTTATGATGGTGATGATGATGATGATGATGATGATGATGATGATACTAATAATAATAATAATAATAATAATAATGATGATAATAATAATAATAATAATAATAATAATAATAATAATAATAATAATAATAATAATAATAATAATAATAATAATAATAATAATAATAATAATAATAATAATAATAATAATAGCAACATCACACTAGATAAAGCAAATGATATAAGAGAATTAGACCAAAGCCAGACATGCAAATAATTAAGAATCAGTGAATGAACTAGATACGATACAACTCACACTAATGAAAGAGAAAATAAAAACAAGAATACTATAGACGAGTTAGATTAATACTGAAAACAGAGCTCAAAGTGAAAAGCAAGATAATAGCTTCCAATACTCTAGCCGTCCCATGTGTAAGTTACAGTTACAATATCCTTAACTGGACACTGAAGGAGCTAATCAAAATAGAGAGGAAAAATAAAGAATGACAGTTTTCAGTCATTAAGGGAGCTGACAAATACAAACATGAGGTCATATAACAATTCTGAATCCTCGCCTCCTTCATAATAATAATGATACAGAACTTATTGAGCCGGAAGTATCAAGCGAATCTGAGGAAATGTGAAGTAGATCAAAGTGCCGATATTGAAACGATGGCATTGAAACAGTGGCCCACCTAATCTCTGGGAGTAAGGTTTTAGCACCTATAGATTGCAAATCAAACATGACAGATTTGGCTGATATCTACATTGGATAATGTGTCGACATTATGAAATCAAAACTGCTGACAAGTGTTACAGGCACCAGCCTGAGGCTGTAACTGAGGGAGAAAATGTAACAATTTTTTGGACCTTCCAATATATACAGATCGGGCCATCAAATTAAATAAACCAGATATTGTTGTGAAAGAACAAAACAATAAAGCCTGTTTATTTATTGACATGAGCATACGCTGTGACCATTATATCTCGGCAAAAGAATTTGATAAGCACAGAAAATATAAAGATTTGCTACTCGATATCTCAAGACGGTTACAATACCAGTGATTGTAGGGATACTTGTAATGATCAATAAAGGAACTGAAAATTATCTACGAATGATCCCTGGCTTACAATCCATGCAGTGTCTTAACTGTGACGTCACATGTGCTATTAGGAGCATTGCCGATGGGAATGTTCTTTCCTTTTTTCCGTTTATTTTCTTTGATGATTATTATTATTTATGATGTTTCTTTTTACTCTCTGTCTTTCTTCTCTTTATCACATGACTTTATGAATGAAAAATCTGGTGGGTTTACTTTAATGGCCCGCCAATGTATAAAGTGCGTTTCTCTGACCTAGGTGTCAGGAAG
>NC_068987.1:52857552-52860480 GCF_001194135.2 Octopus bimaculoides | reverse complement strand
TGTGTGTGTGTGTGTGTGTGTATGTGTGTGTGTGTGTATACGTAAATATATGTAAGTATATATATAAATAGATACAGAGAGAGGGGGAGGGAGAGATGAATACGTACATACATATGCATATTTATATGGGTGTACAAAATGATAATTGCATTCGTCCTGATGGTTAAACACACGTCAAAGCTATTGAAAGAAAACTACATGTTTTCACAACTTCCTAGATTTTATGTACTGATTCTTTTCTTTGTTATGTTATACACTCAATATTACCAAACCAGTGCGCATGCACTGAATAAGTTGTTAAATTCTGCTGAAAACTGTTTAGCTCATGCAAATTCGGAACTCTATACACGTCACAGTATTTATAAATATATATGCGCGTTAGTGCACACACACACACACACACACACACACACACACACACACACACACATATATATATGTATATATGTGTATGTATATGTATATATATATATATGCATTTATTATGTAAAATAATATGAAATGTGCATGCTGATATTTCAATACACACACATACAATATATATATATATATATATGCTCAACACACACGTACACACACACACGCACAACACACACACATATATATATATATATATTTGTTATTATATATATATTATAATAACAGGACAGACAGTTAACGAAAATATCGATATATTCATTTTTAAGTTAGAAAGAGAAAATGTGAACAAGAGAAACGGTGATTGAGTGGGAGACAGACATCTAGACAGATGGACAGATGTAAAATTTCAATATTTTTTTAATGAATTGCTTTATTTACTTTGTTTTTATTTTTGTATTTTTTCAGCCGTTGTTTTCATTTAGTATGTTATACAATGTTTGGTGTCACTCGCTTCCTTCTTAGAAATTATTTACATGCAAACAAGCATTGACGACCTATCAAGAGCATTTAATAAATATCAATGTTACGTATTAATTTTATTCCCATTTTTTGTAAATATTTCGTATTCTTTGAGATAAAAATAAAGAATGAAAGCTAAATACATATTTTTCGACATTTCGTTCTGCAGTTCGTGTTTTGTTATACTTTTAATAAAAGTTTGCACTATTTTTCATAAAATTTCTATTACAATATACTTATTCTGACATTCTATTTCACATTTAAAATATTTTTCAATATAACTCGTAGTATAACCATACAAATATAAAGCACGAGTTTATATTAAGAAAGCTGTCATGATTTTATTTCGTAATTTGTTATTTACTTGCAGGTCAGCATTGTCTGTGTAGACAATGATTTAAAATCTTTCTCTTGTTTTCAAACTAAACGTACCTAAGACTACTAGACCCAATGTATACATGTATTTTTCTTTCCCTAAGAGATGAGCAAGCGAGGAAGTTTCTTTTTACTAGTAATAGAAAAATGTGTTTCTAACCGAAAGGAAGTGATCCACTGAGAGTTACGGAAATAATTATGATTGTGTTCACTTGTTATTAGTAGTAGAGTGACAGATAGCTAGATGATACTGTATATCCATTTTCTAGTGTAGCTAAATGTATGAAGATACTTCACCAAGTCCGTTGAATACATTTTGAATTAAAGCCATGGCCTAGGAATTGTGGCAATCCAATTCTCGGTAGGGATCTACTTCAATGAACACCCCACACGCTCCAAAAAAGAATTCGTAATAGAAGGGCTAAAATTCATCTTGGAGAATAATTTCTTCGTCTTCAAAGATATCTTCTGTTGACAAAAACCGGGGACAGCGATTGGTACGAGAAAGGCACCCTTCTTTGCTAACCTAGTCATGGGATATCTTGAAATCAGTCTTTATTCCCCCTCTACATAGAAAATAACTGGAAGGGGTATCTGGATGACTGCTTCATTCCTTGGCATGAAAGTAAAGAGAGGCTTAAAATTCCAAGCACTTCTAAATGAACTTGACATAAACATTCAATTTACGATGGCATATAGCCATCAACAACTTCTATTCCTCACAACCACATTAAGAAATCCAGCAACAAAATAGAAACGGACTGATATAGGCTTTCACCGTGCCCTACAGCTCAACATCTACGAACTTAAACATCCTAAACTAAAGAAGGATTTACAACCAAAAGCCATACCATACATCTCCACCCCCTCCTAAACAATGAAGCCTTCGACACATTCCTCAAGAACATTCCTCTAATAAAAAGGGGACCACAGAATGAATATAATTCTCCAAGCGTACACCACCATAAAGGGCAAAAGACAACCCAAGTCAATAAAAAAATCTACTAACACAAGCCCAAGAATATTCGTCAACATTGAAAGTGTCCGTAAAAAAAATGTGGAAAACCTAACAGTGATATGTGCATGAACCTAATTGATGGATCGAGGCTCTCCTTCCAACAAGGTCAACGTTTTACAGGGGAAAACAACTTCACATGTGCTTCGGAGAACCTAATATATGCATTAAATTGCTCAGGATGTCTAAAGCAATGCATAGGCCAAGCAAAAAACAGTCTACGCCGAAGGATGGACCTACATTGATCTCAGATCAAAATTCGGGAATACAGAAAGATAGCATTTAGCGAACACATCGATATTTGCGTTCGCCGTCTACTTCTTCGGCTACTACTGCTTAAATAATCAAAAGCCAGAACTCATGTCCCACATATTTCTTCTGATCTACTGCTACTGCCTAACCTACCGAGCATTCACACATGTGAAAGTGGGAGAGGGAACTTAAAAAAAAGACCGAAAATGTCCCGTGTATTTGAGGACTGTAGAAATATTCTAAGAAAAATTTCATTTAATTTTTCCACAATTTAATTGCAAAGACTGAAACCTGTACTAACATTTTCTTCATGATAAAATTATTTCAGAATTTTCTATCTTGTTTTATTTTCCTTATACATACATACATACATACGTACATACATACATACCTATATATATATATAT
>NC_068987.1:52850804-52857528 GCF_001194135.2 Octopus bimaculoides | reverse complement strand
TAGTTTAATGCTCGGGAAGGTGAGAAAGTTCTTTGGGTTTCGAGCCTACGCTCTTCAACTGAAAGGAACAGGAGCAAATAGACAGAGAGAGAATAAAAAAAAGAAAGCTTTAGTTGCTAGCGCCCAATCATAGAGAGAGAGAGAGAGAGAGAGAGAGAGAAAGAGAGAGCGAGAGAGAGAGAGAGAGAGAGAGAGAGAGAGAGGAACAGATCAACGGACAATGTGGTAGCAGGAAAGAGATTAATGTAGAAATAATTATTTCAAACTGACTAACTTTCCAGTAATTTGAGTTATATTTAAAAGTCGATTTACAAGTATCTCAGACAAATTTACTGTCTAAGTTTAAAGAATAGCGGTGTTCAATTTCGTTTTCAGTAGCTTTTTCTAACATAATCAATTGATAAATCTACCCGTCTATCTTATTGTTTCTGAGCATATAGCTTTTCAATAGAGTTTTTTCTTTTCTCTTTTTTCTTTTGTAATTTTGCTTCTGCTCATATAGAACGGTATAATAATCTGTTAATATTTGAAATATCTTGTTGCATATGAAGAATATTTTTAAAACTATATTTCTATTACAATTGACATATTTGCACCGTTCACAAATTTACATTTATTTGTTCTCTCTCCATCACTATATTTTACTTGGTTAATTCTCACTTTTGTAACTACATTAGTTTTCCTTTCAATTAATCTCGACCTACATAAACTGGAACAAAATCATTTAAGCTTGGGATTATTTAAATCCACACCATCTAGAACCATTATAATATATCTATTTTTATAAATTAAACACTTCCAGATTTTTAAGTTTTGAATATTTCATGCTAAGAATTTCCGAATTTATTTTTTAGATGAAAAACTCTGCAGGCATAAGAAATTCAGTTTGCTTCTATTCTCTAAAGTCTTTTTTTCTTATTTAAGTTTATTTCATTTTCTTTTCAGTGACAACTATATTTATTTATTTTTTACTCTAAGCACAAGGCCGGAAATTGTTGGGGAGGGGGTCAGTAGACTAGATCGATCCTAGTACGCAACTGGTACTTTATTTATCGACCCCCGAAAAGACGAAAATCAAAGTCGACCTCGGCGGAATTTGAACCCAGAACGTAAAGTCAGACGAAATACCGCCAAGCATTTCGCCCGGCGTGCTACCGTTTCTGCCAGCTTGTCGCCTTCATGCAACACTATATTAAATTTTAAGAAAATGTTGTCATTATTGTACACACTATACTTTCTCTTCCAATTTCTTTTTGCTGGAAACTAATGTAGCTTATGTTGCGTATTCGTGTTTTATGCACAAGCCAGCCATTTCAGGGGAGGAAATATGTGGAATTCATCATCCCCATTGTTCAACTGATGTTTATGTTATCGATCCTGAAAGGATGAAAGGCAAACTCGACTTCGGAGAAATTTGGCGTCAGGAGGTAATGACGGACGAAATGCTGTTAAGTATTTCGTTTTACGTGCTAACAGTTCTGCCAGCTCAGCGGCTTTTTTATCCACCTAACTAATATAAAAATGTACCAATAGAGCATTGGAAAATAATTTTCTTAGGTAATATTCCTACTGATTTATTTAATGAAGATTCCAATAGAAATGAGTGAGTTCGCAAGCATCCTCTCTATATATGTATTTATTCGTATTTCCAAAAGTTATGTGTTCATTTCCGGAATTGATGATATATAAGAGTGTCGATGATATTGATAAATCCATCTCTAGATTCCCTTCAAGCAATTTATAGCATTGACATGATTTTAGTTCGAAATGTTCAGCTCCATAACGTTTAGTTGTATTTGAATAATCGCTAGTTATACATGTAAAATGTTCTCTTAAATGTTTGAGCAAGAATTGAATCTGTCGTCAACATCCATAAATAAAACGGACAATTTGTTTCTAACACTATACTATAACATCAATAAATTTTGAAGTTATCTCATTTACCAATTTATATAGTTTCCAACAGCAACTCACTATATTGGTTAACTCTCCATGATTTATCTTACGTTTGAATTTTCACAATTCAAAGGTGATTCAAAATATTGATTAAGGGCATATCTCCTCCCATTTCAAGGAGGTGATTTCCTAAATATACACTAATTGGAGATAGCTTTACCTCATAAAAGTATCATAACGAAGAGAACTAGAGTTAATTGATGCTAGGATGGATGCTCTGCATTGACAATTAAAGTAAAGGAAATATTGACCCATCATCTGATCAGTGTCACTAAATATATTCAGCTATCTCTGATTGTTCTACAAACGAAATAAAATCATATTTTCGTTAGTACTAAATTACAAAGCAGTAAAAATAACAACGAAACACACAGGCATACAAGCACGCATATGTCTACGAATGCGTGACTATATTTATGTATACACTCAGATGTATGCATGTATATGTGTGTCTGTGCGTGTGCGTGTGTGTATGTGTGTACATATGTGTGTGTCAGTGTGTGTGTCTGTGTGTGTGTGTGTGTGTGTAGATCAGCACGCACATGCTTGTATTTTTGTTCTGCAATAATTTGGCGGAGCAATTTAGAAGTAACGAAATATGATTTTATTTCGTTTGTAGAACAATTACAAATTGCCAAGTATATCTCGTGACGAGATACGTCAGTGCTTCTGATATATATATATATATATATATATGTATGCATGCATGTATGTATGTATGTATGTATGTATACGCGAATGATTGTGTTTCTGATAATCAGATATATGGTATATATTTCTGACTGCTATATTGCACAGCCAACTCTTCTTGCTATTCTCTTGTTAATAACCTTATATGATTTCTTTATATCTCTTGATTTAATGTTCAATAAACTCAGTTATAATCTATTTCATATTATGGTTTTATTCATCTCACCAATGACGGACAATAGGAAAAATTTACGCTGCTTTGCATTAGGTATAACATATAAAATAAGCTGAATTCGAAAGCGTCTTTTATCAAGTATTATGCTATTACATAACTATTAACTTTATCAATCCAAAAGTGTTGATAGAATATTTTCTCTAGTGATAGTATATACTCATGGAACAGAATATCAATCAAATCTGGTATTATATAATAAATACACTTTCCCGAAAGTAAAATATTCCTGGCTTCTACAATGTTATATAATTTGCAAAACTTCGAACACAATAGCAAAAAAAGAAAAAAATCATCGGAAGTGTTTTTGTCCGAACTAATCAAAATCCAGGAGATATTGCAACGGAAGAAAGAAAGTAAATAAGTTTCTAAAGAAAAAAAACAACCTAACCAGGTTCTGTCAATACGAATCAGAAGAATTGGTGTCCATTTCTATTTTATTGACAAAGAATGTTGACAATAACTATGTAATTGCGCATAGGATATGTTGGTTGTTAAAAAAAACAAACGTATTTGACATTTTGAATCAATTCACAAAACGAATTAAGTGCATCAGACTAGTTACATAATTGCATTGAGATTTTGTTTTTTTAGAAACATCCAAATTTAGCAGACAAGGAGAAACATACGCACTAGCTCGCAAGCAGACAAAATCAAAGCTACAATTATATATAAATATAAATGTATTATTTGTTTAACTGTAATAAATAACTTTTATCTGTAAACATAGACATACACAAAACTAAGTGCACACATATACACATGCACACACACACACACACACACACACACGCACACACACACACACACATACACACACGCCCGCTCACACACAAACACAAACACACACACACAAACGCACTCGCACAAACATACATGATAGTCTGGAAATCTGCATTTGGAAGAAGTTAGTGATAGTGTTTCTCGGTAGCAATTGATGATTTCTATATACAGAATTTATTCAGGGTCGAAAAATTTTAGATTTTTGAGTGTCTTTTTCTATCTGAGATTCGAGTGTGTGTGCGGTCTTGGCGATTGTGAATTCATAAAATTCCCCCTTTGCATTGCTCTATAGTGTGTTTTAAAGCCTGCTGTTGACTTTCAACGTCGTTTGCACATCACACTGGTATACGGTCGCATCACGTGCATGTATTATTGCATTACTACATTACCGGAAGTATTATTAGCAGGTCACATGCTAAACATGTTACGGTAAAGCTGCCTGTGACCAGCAAACTTAAGTTCATGTTAGATATTTGAAAATGCTTGCTTCTCATATTGCATATCCCCTCTTACTTTACTTGTCACACAGTCATAAATCTTAATATTTTTTAAAGTTCCAAGCTGTACGCTGTAACTTTGGCCATATAATAAATTCATTTTGTGTATTTCTCTACCGCCATAACTATTTTTTTTCCAAGATGCGCAATTTGTTGACAAGTTTTTCCAGTTCTTAATTTCCATGTTTATGTCTCTTAGGACAGTCGTCATTTGCATTTCTCGTTCGATAGTCTTATATTTCTTCATAAGCTTGTTCTAAGATTGCTTATAAAAAAAAACTCTATTCATATATAGATGGCTGGTGGAAGAGTATGTCACTCTTAAGCCATGAGACAGGCCTAGCCCATCTAATACATTTTATTTGTTGCTGTTGTTGGCACTCCTTCGCTTACGACGTCGAGGGTTCTAGTCGAACCGATCAACGGAACATCCTGCTCGTGAAATTAACTGAGCAATCCACAGACACGTGTACCCTTAACGTAGTTCTCGGGGATACTCAGCGTGACACAGTGCTACAAGGCTGGCCCTTTGAATTACAGGCACAACAGAAACAGGAAGTAAGAGTGAGAGAAAGTTGTGGTGAAAGAGTACAGCAGGGTTCACCACCATCCCCTGCCGGAGCTTCGTGGAGCTTTAGATGTTTTCGCTCAATAAACACTCACAACGCCCGGTCTGGGAATCGAAACCGCGATCCTATGACCGCGAGTCCGCTGCTCTAACCACTGGGCCATTGCGCCTCGACAATACATTTTATAACATGTAAATTAATATTCAAATATTTTCTCCTCTGAAGAATTTCTGTATCTCGAATACTATTCTTCTGACGTACACGTAGTAAAAGTCTCAAAAATCTTCTTCGAAAGAGATTAACGTATCTCACGTTGGTGAGTAGTCCCTGTTTTATGTGCTCCCCCCCCCCAAAAAAAAGTTGTTCTAATGAAACTAGCTTCAGAGTCGCCGAAATCAATGCAAATATGAATATCTTTCTATTCCAAAAGTCGTGTTTCTAATCTATCGAAACCTACTCTACATCCCTGTTCTTCATCGAATTTCTTCATGAAAAGTAGCAAAATGGAGAAGGGTAGTCTCAAGAGAAATGACGTGAAGAACGTTAAACAATAACGGTTCACATACGAATGCTGATTCACATAGGCAGAGGGCAGTGTGAACATCGCCTTTTTTAAGGCAAATTTATAGTGAAAACCATGACTACAAAAATGGATTTAACGTGTCTATAAATCTATGTTATTCCATGAGTGACATAATAAGTATAACGAACCCCTCCCTTATTAATACCTGCATGTAAAAGAAAAAAACTGACGATGTACAAACGTATCACATTCCCTGAATGTTATTATGAAAGTTACTGCGGAATAATTGATCGGGCAGTGATGGCTCTCTGCCTCACATCATTTTCCAATGAAGTTCGTAGATGATTGTTTACCACCGAATTTTACCCTTGCTTTTCTAACACCATGCCACAATTTCAAAATATCAACATTTTCGAGTGGACAGCCAACATTTTCCAATGCACTCTGGAGAGTGACTATCTACTGTTTCAAAAGTGTTTGGAAGTTCAACGATCACTAAGAAAACATCAACCTTATGTCCAATACATTACTTCAGTCACGTAGAGCAAATTGTACCTCCTATCACCTTTCTAGTTCTACAATCACATATGTTTTCCAGTACAACAGACGATGAATAAGTCTATGCATAATAACTCTCGAAAATATATATTTAAAGACTGAAGGCAACGTTAATCCCCAATAAATGCAGTTTAGGTTTTTTTTTCATGTAACAACAGAACAATAGTATTGTATTCTGGACGAATTGTTAATCCTTTCAAATATTCAATGAATTTTGCAAATCATTTTGACAAGATATCGAATTTTGTCGATAAACTGAATATATATTACAAAATTAAAAAAAAAAAAGATAAAGTGAAAGAAGAACGAACTCAGTATGTTAATTTTAGAAGGTAAAATAGTAGTCTTTAATATTTCGAGCCTATGCTGTTCTACAGAAAAGATATGGAGAGGAGAAAAGCAGAGGAAAGAAAAATATCTGAAATAAGCTGTCAAGTCATGCTGGAATTAAAAGAAGAGTAGTTAGATTGAAGCGAGACTGGCAAGGAAGACTTGTGATATGTCATAGGTATGCACCTACACATACTCCGGCGCGCGTGCATATATATGTATCACTTGATCCACGTGAACGACCAGACTATCAGATGTTTTATACATCGCTGGTCACAATGCTCCTTGCATCGTTTTACCACTCGAACGATGCTACCCTGCTAGCTCCGCAAGGAGGCCAACAGAAAGCTAGTCTGTTACCCATTTACAACTGAATGAAATGGAGCAACGATAAATGAAGTGTCTTGCCCAAGAGCACAACCCGCACTCAGTCAGGGAATGGAAGCCACAGCTGCAGGATCGTGCTTTCAATACCCTACCAACCAGGGAATGCGCATTCACACACACACACATACAGACACACACATATTGACACACACATATATATATATATACAAATATATATGTATACATGTATGTATATATA
>NC_068987.1:52845463-52849325 GCF_001194135.2 Octopus bimaculoides | reverse complement strand
ATATATATATATATATATATACACACATATATGTATATATAAATATATCGTGGCACTCCGTCGGTTACGAAGATGAGGGTTCCTGCTGATCCGATCAACGGAACAGCCTGCTCGTGAAATTAACGTGCAAGTGGCTGAGCATTCCACACACACGTGTACCTTAACGTAGTTCTCGGCTAGATTCAGTGTGACACAGACTAAGCCAAAACTGGCCTTTTGAAATACAGGTATAACGGAAACAGAAAGAAAGAGTGAGGGAAAGTGGTGGTGAAAGACTCTTTTCAGTAGGTCTTTTCGCTCAATAAACACGCACAACGCCGGGTCTGGGAATCGAAACCGCGATTCTACCACCGCGAATTCGCTGCGTTAACCAATGGGCCGTTGCGCCTCCACTATATATAAGTACACACACACACACACACACACGCACACACACGCACACACAAACACATACAAACACATACACACACACACACACACACACTCATATGTATATATATATTTCTGACAAACAGCAAATTCTTGGGGATTGAATGTTAACGGTGAAATGCACAGCGAGTTATGAAGCATTTAACGTAACACACACAGCATGATAATCATCTAGTAATTTCCTTTTTGGCGAAATAAATCAAAACTGTACAATCTCAGAGGAAGTATGTCATGCAAAGCTAAAGCGCATGTAGGGCTTAAGATTATTGACACATAGAAATAATTATATCTAGACGTAATATCGTGAATGTGTTAAATATTTTGTCCCTCTACAACGGTATATTATGCCAGCCGTTTTCTAGTCGATGCAATATTCTATAGTGTTATATATATTGTTCAAGTTATAAAACTAACGATATATTACAAGAACATATTGTATCATCTCAGGTTATAGAATGAAATATTAACTCGAAATAATAGACAAAAGGAACACATGAGTTAAGGGTCTTTGTTCAATGTTATATGAAGTACCACGCATTATCGTTTACCGTTTGAAACGACCGAGACAATGTTTTTAGCATATCATTTCAGGGATAAAATAATTATTTTAAAGCCAATTCATAGACGAACATTCGTACAATACAACAGATTGGAAACATTAATTTACTTAACCAAAAGACACTACTTAGCTCGTCTAATAAATGAACAAATGGCTTCTGTTTAAATTCTACAATAGCGTTGCTTTTAATTCATAATTGAATTTAAACTATCAAACCTCTACAAGATTTAACTCTTCCTCTCTCAAACAGTGAATACTGTAAGATTAGACTCACTACTGTGTTAAATAAGTCAGTAACGTCATTAGATTATCTTGATATAGGTTTTTCTCTATAATAATCATCTATTACAGGTACTTTTCGATTTATTGTCTCGTAATAATGCAGAAATCTTCACGTTCTCGTTGTGTTTGACCTAATCAGCATTAAAATGGATTATATATAATTACTACTAATACAAACCATACAATGCAGCATGTAGTTTGCTATTATTTTATTGATCTTTAATACTGGCTTTCATTGTAGTCAGAAGTAGTTCCATATTGTCATACACAACGAGATTACACGCCTTTGTTCAAATTTACATCCAAAGTTGTTTTTATGTGGAATCAGACATCGGAAATTATTGGGTTAATGTCTGTTTAGCTATTAAACCTAGCCTGAGTAACATTCGATTCATCGATCCTCCAATAAGGATATTTTCTTCATTGCACTGATGGATAAAGAGACACGATAGGAGGTAGTCTGTATATGTTTGTAGATGTTCAATATTTAATGTCTCAAGAATGCCAGTCTTTAATGACACATAAAGGAGGAAAAGAAGAGGAGTTTAAAACTACATTTCACCTCGACATATCTGTTGATTGATCGTACGTCGTGAAATAATTTTGTCATGTGCCGTTACTAGCAAAACGTGCGTGATATCAATAGAGAGATGATGGATGTTAAAACAAGATTTTGAACGAGAACGAGCGTAAGATTGAGAGAGAGATAGGGGAGAAATGAGTAATATTAGCCGACGATAGGTAGCAAGTTAAAGAGATTGCAGAAGAGGTGAAAGAGAGAGAGAGAGAGGAACGGTAAGAGATAGACCTGGGAACACACATGACGCCGACAGAGATTTCAGTTTAGAGGAGAGATAAAGGATATAAAGCCTAGAAGATAAACTGAAAGTGAAATACATTAGAAGAGTAAAAGGGAAGGAAATATATTTAGAGATGACTCCAGGAAAAAAAAAACTGAATATAATAAGGCAAAGGTAAGAATGAAGACAAGTAATGTTTAGTGAAGAAATAAGATAGAATTAAAAAAGAGAGAAAGATAGATGGAAAGAAAGAGAGAAAGAAAGAAAGAGTGAAAGATTGACAGGACGAATTTGACTTAGAGAACGGAAGATATCATAGAAACAGAAAAAGATGAAAGTAGCGCTGAAAAGTAAAGTTGATAAGCTGAAAAATATTATCATAGAGTGAAATGAAAATGTTAGTAGAATGTATGCAGATCTCTAGTTGAAGAAAATAACTACTTTTGTTTAAATGTTGTCAGAACATGTTTCAGTTTCTGTGCATATGCATATGAATGCCATTGAGGAAAATTCTAGAAAATATTCAACTTAGTACAACTATTTTAAACAGATTAAAGATTATGTAATATATTTATTTATTGATTGCTTAAAGGCGAAAAACGGTCATGTAACAGAATTGTTTTTAATGTCTTAGAGGAAGAAGAACTTTTCCGAAAACTCGTGATTATTGGAAGGAAAGGAAGAAATACAGAAACGTTAGACTTCAACGATTTTTTTGTAATAGACATGACTGCACATAAGACAAAGTTCAAGTGACTGAAAAGATAGTTTAGCAGCAAAACCATGAAGGATATTCACACATCTTCCGTCTACGAAGTTTCATTGAACAATTATTGGTCAAATCCATGCTACTGAAGGAAAACCGTGGGAGGATGAAAAGTATTCGGTATCGTACATCACAATGCTTGTTCACGTTCTCTGCATTTTAAGTTGCCATAACCTACAATAACGAGGTCAACTATGCACTTCCTTCTTAGATACTCAATCAAAATGTATTGGCTTAGAACGGTGGATTGGTTGCATTAAGACAACGTTTAACATAATGCCTACAGGTATCTCTTCCAGTTTTTCTACAATCTAAGTACAAATACCTCCTCTATCTAACATGATTAATGAACACATTCAAAATCTATTGAAAGTGGTAGTTTCTTTGTTTCAATCGGATGACCGTCTACAACAGTTCATGGTGAATGCTGCCATAATCCTTGCCTTCAATTCATCTTTGGTGTGACAAGGACTTTTATTGATCCCTCGCTCAGTTGCATTCCACACATAATAATCAAGAGTGTTGCAATCCACGGGGTTTGGTGGCCAGATGTTACGGGTGATGCGGTCACAAATTGTCTGACAGCTATGACTTGATACTTCTGCTTGTGTGGCATGGTGTAGAGTCCTGTTGTCAAACATAGGTTCTTCCAGCAGCAACTTTCTTTGCCCAGAGCCGCATTACCTGCTCCAGACACTTGATGTAAGCCTCCGTACAGTGCCTGAGGCCTTTTGGAAAATAAAATGAGGCTTAACGTCATCATCACTAGTGATCACTCCAAACACCATGACGTTGACTGGATGTTTGATTTGTATCACTTTCGCCACATGCACCATCCTCAAATTGACATCCAAACACTCTGAAATGTTTGTATCGGAAATACCGTCGCGAATGCCAAGCACTAGAGAATGTTGTTTATACACACGTACGACAATTTTGTCATCGCACGCTGCATATACATACGCATATATATATATATATACATATATATATATATATATATATATATATATATATATATATATA
>NC_068987.1:52839639-52844345 GCF_001194135.2 Octopus bimaculoides | reverse complement strand
TATATATATATATATATATATATGTATACATAACAAAATTTACACATATACATAACAATATATACACATGTATACATATACATATGTACAAGCGCATTTATGGATAATACCTTACCTGTTACTAAGCTTGAAGAACAAACTCTGCCGTCCGGAATTGAAATTTCAGATATATATTATTTTAAAATATTATAATATCTAAGATTAGAGCAATCAAGAGTGGTGGTAAGGAAGTTCTGAACTGTAGAATTACTGAACCAGGACAGTCAGATTAACAACCTCATTCTTTGTGGAATATAATGGTATAGAGTGTAAGAAGGGTGTAGTATGTTAGAGGTATAAGATACTGACACACTAAACATCTATAATTCATTAAGTAGTTTACATAATCAGGATAAGGAAGATTATGATCCAATACGGTATATATCAAAAAGAGGAAACTGAACTATGATCACCGTTGGAAAGGGAAGTTCATTAATGTTGGTCTTGTAAGTTAATTTAATGTTAGATTATTTTATGTTAGATTATTTCTAAGTTGCTCGCATCTTATAATCAATCCGTCACGTTACTTAATAAAATTTCATTTTATTATACTAACGCAAACGCCTTAAATACGTAGAGCCCACACCAACCACCACCAACTTTATATGGTAGTTCATAACATACAATGGACAAAGCAATTTTATACAAAGCAATGTTATCAATGAGAGAATGTACAGATTTTTCTAACGATATACCAGCCATGCTTTTATGATTGAATGTCAATTTGTGGTTATTCCTGCGAAATTTGGATGTGGTAGAAGACATAACGATATAAATATCTTCTTTTACAAGAGCAGTAATATATATATTATACACTGATTTCCATTATACAATTTTAAATGATTGGATAGTGATTTATCATCACAGTTATATAAAGGAATGTTACATTATGTACTTTATTTACATTTGACAGAGATTTGTCCTCATCTTGTTTGTTGTTAAAACAACTTTTCGGCGGATATACCCTCCAGCATTCATCAGGTGTCTTGGGGAACTTTCCAACCCGGTTGGAACTAAGGTATTTTTCGATGTTGCTGTTGTTTTTATTTTTATTATAATTGCCATTATTATTATTATTATTATTATTATTATTATTATTATTATTATTATTATTATTATTATTATTATTATTATTCAGGTCATTGCCTGGAATTGAACTCCGAATCTTTGGGTTAGTAGCCCGCGCTAGTAACCACTACGCCTTATGCCCGTGGGCATATGGCGTAGAAATGCTAGTTCATTGTAGCTAGTAGCTAGTAGTCCTTTTTATAGTAATAGGTGAATTAATGAGTCGATGATTTACATTATGATATTATGGTTATTTGAATTGTTAAGTGTAGTGCTATTATATAGGTGGTGAGTGGTTATAGTGTTATTAATTATTAGATTTAATTTACCACCTTGCAATATAGTCAACAATATTTAACATGGTGGAATAAATCAATTTGTTTATTGAAAATGATTTTGATGTGGGCTGGTACAGTGTTTATCTAATGCTTTGGGAAATTTTTCCGGCCACATTTAAAGCAACGATTAGACTAAAGGTTGGGAAGATATTTTTATTTTCTAATCTTTTATGTGTTACATGCTTTGGTAATTAGACTGTAGCCATGATTGATCACCACTTTGAAGGATATTTAGTCGAAGGAATCGAACCCAATACCTGTTTTTCAATCTTGATACTTATTTCATCGGTTCCATAATTTATGGGGAAGTAAACAAAACAACAGCGGTTCTCAATCGATGATAGAAGATAAACAATGATATGTGAATGTCTTTGTGTCTATGTTGACCCCGTTCCAGTGTTTGACAATCGGTGTTAGCATGTTCAAATCCCCGTCACGTGAAGCTTATGCAAATGAGATATGATAGAATAAGAACCACGATTTACAAAAAAATTTTTCCTGGAATCGCTTCATTTGACTAAAATTCTTGAAGGTGGTGCACGACCATGGCCGCTGTCTAAAGACTGAAACAAGTACAAGATATGAACTTAAAATAATCATTAAACCTCATTATGTTTATCTGTATTTCTAGGTGTGAGTGTGTGTGTGTGTGTGTGTCTGTGTGTGTGTGTGTGTGTGAGTGGGTGTCTGAGTGCGTGTGTGTGTACGTGTTTGCGTATGTACATTCATATATGCATATATACATACATGCACACATACAGATACACTTGTTATATAGCACACATACACACACACACACATATATATATATCATAAATGTATATGTATATATAAGGATATGCGTATACACAGGCTCACACACATACACACACAAACACAAACTTGCGCGAGACGCATGCACGCACACACACTCACGTACACACGCATTAATGTGTATAAATGATATAATGATAGATATTGCGGAATACGCGGGTGAGTGTACACATTAATTCGTATATATCATATGTTATGAGTTTCGTTGTTTAATAATTCCATTCAAAACCGTTATTCATTAGTAGTATATTGTGTATGCATAATATAAATATCCGACCCGGTTGGCACTAGTAACATCGTATAGAGTGGTTCATTGGGAGCATCCAGGTTGCCAATGATAGGATGTGCAATAATTGTATGTTCATTCTCTACACTAACACTTTGAAGCGTTCGATAGTAACAAACCTATACAAAATAATGTGTATCTACTTTCTGAAGAACTTGCATAATTTTACAAACGTGCTTGCAGTAAATAGAATCTTACGTTATATTATGGCAATAAACTTGAATTGTATAAACAACATGCACATGAAAGAAAATTCGACAGCTTGAAGATTTTGTGCTAAAAGCATCTCAGATCTCAGTGAATTTCATGATTTAGGATCAAAGCTTATTCTACACTTACAGTAAATTAAGAATGTTTTTAAAGTTATACACTGCACATACATACATGCACACACACACACATACATACGTACGTATGTATGCATGAATGTATGTCTGGGTATACATATATATATATATATATATATATATATATATATATATATAAACTGATAAACAGTTGTAAATACGACCAAAGTTTACATATTCAGCATCCATAGCGATTTAAATTGGTAGAGATGAAACGCAATACATTAGAGTATTGCAGTTCGGTTCTCAAGGTTACCGTATCAATTTCAAGACAGTAGACTTCAACTAATGCCTTCGTAAAATATTTCCAGCAGTAGACTTGTGTATCTACACATAGACACAGACACAGGCACACACACAGAGATAAACGCACACACAAACACATACACAAACACACACACACATAGATAAACATACATACATACATAAATATATCTTAAAATCTGTTTCTTCCTAAAATAGTTCTACTGATTTTGAAGCAGAACCTCTATTATTAACGTTTACTTGATCGTGCAGGATGGCCTGTTTCACACTATATTTAAAGAAGGATCGACTGAACACGAGTTAATTGAACAACTATCAACACACTTCATAATCACTTTTGCGTTAAACTGTTTCAGCCTTAACATCAAGATGACCTGCAGGTGAGATTTCACTTCATTAAGCTTCCCAAAATATTTCTCTCTCAAGCTCTACTAAGATTAGATTAACCGAGTGCTTAAATGGAGATTTGTTGCAGGACATTTGACATAATCATAGAGTCAATAATGCAACGATCATTATCGGAACGAAAATAGATGTATCACTTGAGTTTTATTTATTTATTTATTTCAGATTTTAGCAATTAGTTTTTGTAAGCTATATAACGAACAACATTTATTGAAGCCCATCAGATTCAACGCTAATGTTTCATTATTGATGTATAAAATTAACCATGTTATTTCGTCGTACCCAATGTTTGTGCAAAAAGTTAGGTCAGTGGTTAAAATAGAAATTAAAATTAAGGCAGCAAGCGAGCAGAATCGTTAGCACTCAGAGCAAACTGCTTTGCGTTGTTTCATCCATTTTAACGTTCTGAGTTTACATTCTGCCCAGATCGACCTTGCATTTCATCATTCTGGGAACGTTAAAATTAATACCAGTTGTGTATAAGGGTAATCGACTTGCCTTTATTCTGAATTTCCTGGCATTGTGCCAAAATTTGAAACAGCTATTCTTATCATTAAGGCGGTGATCGGGCGTAATAATTAAGAATGCCGAACAAATTGATTAATTACATTTCATTGCTGATGTCGATTTTACTTTTCCTCCTTTTGGGTTCGATGAAACAAATACCAGTCGGACACTGGGATATATATATATATATATATAATCGAATAACAATTTCGCTCTAAAACTGGCCTGCACCAAGACTTTGAAACATTCATCATTATCATGATCACCCTCATAATCATCGTCGTCGTCGTCGTCATCATCATCATTATCATCATCATCATCATCATCATCATCATCATCATCATCGTCATCATCATAGTCATCATCACACTCATCATCATCATCATCGTCGTCGTCCTCGTCGTCCTCGTCGTCCTCGTCGTCGTCGTCATCAACGTCACCATCATCATCATCATCATCATCATCATCATCATTATCATCATCATGAATGATAATGATAATAATAATAATAATAATAATAATAATAATAATAATAATAATAATAATAATAATAAGACTAAGCAACTGGAAGGCACCTGGACACGACAAGATCCCCAATTTCTGGTTAAAACACCTTCCAGGAATGCATAAAAAGCTGGC
>NC_068987.1:52834738-52837668 GCF_001194135.2 Octopus bimaculoides | reverse complement strand
CAGATGACAACGTTTCTCTAAAAGAAATGGAAAAACTTTCAAAATACAAAGACCTGGAAATAGAGATAACTCGAATGTGGAATCTAAAAACAGAAACAATTCCTATCATAGTAGGTGCCTTAGGTATAATAAAAAAAGTATTCAGACAAATACATAACAAAAACACCAGGACTTACAAATATATATAACATACAGAAAATTGCACTACTGGGTACTGCACACATTCTACCCAAAACACTTTCAATACAGTAAACATAAGAGCACCACAGCAAACCACAGCACATGCCCAAGGCGCACAGAGCTGCGCTCGGTAGTGAAGTGAAAGCACGTTATAAAAATAAAACTACTGAACAATAATAATAATAATAACAATAATGGAGAAAAGATTGTCCAATGTGAACAGAAATAAGCAGTTTGGGGAGAACAGATTGTTCAAAAATAACCCGAAGAAGCTCTTCCAAATGTTAGAACGATGCGATGCGGAATATGTTGCTCCTGATGCAAATCAAGCCAAGGAGTTCTGGAGAGGATTATGGGGAAACAATGTGGTGCATAAAATGGATGCAATGTGGATAGGAAATATCAAGACAGAATTACAAGTAGGAAAGAAACAAAGGAATATTGTTATAAGCACAGGTGATGTGAAAGAACAAGTGGGTAAAGTGCCTAACTATAAAGCCTCCGGACCAGATAGGATTCATGGATTCTGGCTGATGAGATGTCACGCGGGGCATGGAAGACTAGCAGCTCAATAGGATGAATGTGTCCAGAAACGTACAGTCCCCGCATGGATGGTGACTGGGAGGACAACACTAATGAAAGAGAAGAAATGGAATATTGTGGGAAACGTATGTCCCATAGCATGCCTAAACATAATCTGGAAGATACTCACTGGAATATGTGCGGCAAAGACATCGACTTTCCTGGCACAGGAAGAAATATTACCAAAGGAACAAAAAGGATGTAGGAAGAGTTCTCAGGGTATCAAGGATCACCTGGTCATCGATAAAACAATTTTGAGGCATTGTAAAAAACATCATACAACATGTCTATGGCTTGGATTGACTTTAAGAGGGTATATGATATGGTGCTTCATTTTTAGATCGCTGAATGCTTGCAGGTGTTTTGTGTTGCTGACAACATTACAAATTTTCTGATGCAAATTATACTCAAGTAATGTATTCCTTGGAGAAGTTAATATTAAAAGGGGAATCTTCCAAGTTGACACGTTTTCACGTTATTGTTTGTAATTTCGCTAATACCCATAACAATGACACTTAGGAAAGTTAAGATGGTTTACCGATGTAGGAAGGAAGGCCTATCATTGAACCATCTTCTGTTTATGGATGACCTGAAATTGTTTGGGAAATTTAAAAAACAGACTTAGCCAAAACACTCCAGAAGAGTGGTAAGGACATCGGTATGGAATTTGGGGTTACTAAATGCTGAGTACTTAATATGAAAAAAAGGGAAGAAAGCAGCCTGAAGAGGATTGCGGTTACCATCAGGAGAGCTCATGGGGGGGGGACCCGTCGGTAGTGGGTATAGATAGTTAGGGATTTTGGAACTGGATGACATTCAACACAGAGAAATGCAAGTCAAAATCAGCGAGTCGTATCAAAAAAGGGTGAAAGTGGTGTTGAAATTCAATATGAATGCCAAAAATCTGATTACCGCAATGAATATCTGGGCGGTTGCGGTGGTCAGATATAGAGCTGAGGAGAAAAGAAAAGAAGACCCTCTTGAAATGAGAATGCATGGACAGTTTGAAAGGAATATGCAAGGGCTTAAGGATAATATAGAATCGTAGGCATGGCTTGAGCGAAGTGTTTTGAAGCGTACTACCGATAGCCTGATCATTGCTACACAAGACCAGGCTCTAGCTACCAATTCAGTGAAGTATAACTACTATAAAACGCCTGACACCCAGAATTGCAGACTCTGTGGAAAGAGTGTAGAAAATGTGACCCACTTGAGAAGTTATTGCGGGGTTCTTGCACAAAACGAATAGAAGCACTGCCAGGACATAGTGTGTGTATCTTTAGTTGCTTTTATGCGGTACATACCAATATGAAGTAGCAGAGAATAAAAAGCGGATGGTGTTTACATTTTCGAATACTCAGGGAGAAAGGAATGGTTAGGTATTCACAGTAGTTGTAGATATTAAAAGTTTTTTTCTTCTTTAAAGCTGATCGTTTTTGTGTTCGAAAGCTTTAGGTATGTAAGTTTCCTCACTTATTTTATTTTGAAGCAGATTTTAAATTTTCACAGGAAATTGTAGATATTCCAGTATTTCGGAATAGTATCAGGAAGAGATTTTCACTTGAATTTTTGAATTTTTGAAGAGATGTTCACCTGGAATTTTGAATTTCTGAATTTCTTTTTCTATTACTTTTGGAATTTTTCTTTCTTTTTAAAAGTTTTGCTGTGGTTTACAGTTTTGTAGTTGTGCAGTATGTATACATTTGTTGGTGTATATTTCCTTAATTTTTTTATCGTGCATTTAATTGTGTTGTTATTATTACTGTTATTATTATTATTATTAATGTTCAGTAGTTTTATTTTTATAACGTGCTTTCACTTCACTACCGAGCACAGCTCTGTGCGCCTTGGGTATGTGCTGTGGTTTGCTGTGATGCTCTTATGGTTACTGTATTGAAACTGTTTTGCGTAGGATGTGTGCAGTGCCCAGTAGTGCAATTTTCTGTATGGTATATACATTTGTAAGTCCTGGTGGTTTTGTTATGTATTTGTGTGAATATTTTTTTTTTATTATACCTAAGGCACCTACTATGATAGGGATTGTTTCTGTTTTTAGATTCAACATTCGAGTTACCTCTATTTCCAGGTCTTTGTATTTTGAAAGTTTTTCCATTTCTTTTAGGGAAACGTTGTCATCTGCTGGTATTGATACATCAATTAGAAAGCAT
>NC_068987.1:52833871-52834728 GCF_001194135.2 Octopus bimaculoides | reverse complement strand
TGCAGTGCCCAGTAGTGCAATTTTCTGTATGGTATATACATTTGTAAGTCCTGGTGGTTTTGTTATGTATTTGTGTGAATATTTTTTTTTTATTATACCTAAGGCACCTACTATGATAGGGATTGTTTCTGTTTTTAGATTCAACATTCGAGTTACCTCTATTTCCAGGTCTTTGTATTTTGAAAGTTTTTCCATTTCTTTTAGGGAAACGTTGTCATCTGCTGGTATTGATACATCAATTAGAAAGCATTTTTTTTTCTTCATGATCTTTGACAATTATATCTGGTCTATTTGCCTTAATTTCTCTATCTGTGTATTGGCATATCCCAGAGTATGGTAGCTTTCTCGTTTTCTGTGACCTTTTCTGGCGTGTGTTTATACCATCTTTTTTCTGCTGTTATTCTATAGTGTTGCCATAGCTTCCAGTGTATATAGGTTCCAGCTCTGTCGTGTCTGTGAATATTATTATTATTAATAATATTATTATTATTAATATTATTATGTTTTTTTTCTTCTTTCTTCAAATTTTTTCCCATTTCTCGCCGAGTGTTTTCCGTACACCTAGGGCAGAGAAACGTTGTATGCATTCCCAATTTACACACGCAAATTCATAGGTAAAACATGTATTTAAGAAAAAAATATCATGAATGGATGTTGTTTTCACAGCGACAATGCTCTTCCTAATACATGAGTCGTTCCAGTTAGCACGATTTGTTGCACCTCCTGTAGAGATGGTAAGCCTGGTATCATTTTCAAATAGATTTCAGTACCTTTTTTTATCATTCCTAGAGATCCTACAATCACTGGTATGGTAGTCGCCTTGAGGTGCCACATTTTTTCAATTTCTATTAGCAAGT
>NC_068987.1:52822815-52833456 GCF_001194135.2 Octopus bimaculoides | reverse complement strand
CTTCAACCTGATCAAGCTGGTGGGTATCTAAGAGTTCGGTAGCGAATTTTTTGCTCTCTTTCAGAATAGAGTGAAGTCTTTTCGGTCTTTCATGTTTTTCAACAAGTTTCAGCATCCAATCGTTGGTTGTTTCAAGGTATTTGGCCAGTCCGATTGTGGTGGTTTTGTACGTAAGTTCAAGCTGGATCAAGCCTCGACCTCCCTGAGCTCTGGGGAGGTAAAGACGATCCACGTCTGCCTTTGGATGGTGCATCTTATTACAAGTCAGTAGCTTGCGGATTTTTCTATCAATTCTGACTATTTCACTGGTATTCCAGTTAAGCACATTGAAGCTATACAGAACAACTGGGACTGCTAAGGAATTTATGGCTAACACCCTATTATAAGCATTCAGCTCAGACTTCAGAACTGCTCGAACTCTTCTATTATTATTATTATCATTATTATTATTATTATTATTATTATTATTATTATTATTATTATTATTATTATTATTATTATTATTATTATTATTATTATTATTATTATTATCATCATCATCATTGATATTATTATTGTTAATATTAATATTATTATTACATTTGTTGTTGTTGTTATTGTTATTATTATAGACGTCCCACAGTATGCAATATCGTGAGGTTGCTGATTGAAGATATTCTGTCTACCGGGGGTTGTGCTGTGTGTCATGTCACAAAATACCTCAGACAAACGCTACTTTACGCAATATGTGTGCAGTCCTAAGTAATGCTGACTTTTGCAATATATCTAGATTGTAGAGCATATCTAAGGGTTTCAGATGTTATTTTGTTTTCTTCAGATTAGATGGTATTGAACCCAATGCTCCGAAGACAACAGGGATAACCATTATGTTTGACTCTCGTAGCTGACACATCTTAGCGATCCCAGCTCTCAGGTCTTATACATAAGGGCAAGGATTGATAGAATGCTGAGACCGAAGACAACGCTCTGAGTAGAAACTACATTGAACTTAAACTTTGAATTTCATCGAAATAAATTCGTTGACATAAAGTAGCCGTTAAACACCCGGTCACTTCACACTTCTGGCCTTTTGCGGCTATTGGAAATCATTATTGGCAGTAAGATTACAGAGTCTTGTGTGTCGTATTAATTCTAGCTCTTCACAATCTGAGTTCAAACACCCGCGGTTAATTTCTGGATTATTGTATTTGGAAAGTTTTAACTTATTGTCTACATACAGTCGCCAGTGTGCCTGTGTGGTAAAAGGTTTTCTTCCCAACCACATGGTTCCAGATTCAGTTCCTTGGAGTGGCACCTTGGGCAAGTGTTTTCTACTATAGGTTTGGGCCGACCAAAGGTCGGTAGACGCAAACTGAAAGAAGCCAGTCGTACATGTGTGCGTGTGTGTGTGTGTGTGTGTGTGTATTTTTGTGTCTGTATTTGTCCCCCCACCACTATCGCTTGACAACCGTTTGTGGTATGTTTACGTTCCCGTAACTTAGCGGTTCGGCAAAATGGTTTGATAGAATAAGTACTAGGCTTTCAAAGAATAGGTCCATGGTTCGCTTTATTCGAAAAAAGGTGATGCTCTAGCATGGTTGCAGTCAAATGGCGGAAACATGTAAAAGAGTAAAATAACAAAAGAATATATTGGTCCTTTTTATTATTAAAACAAACACTGATGAGAGAAGGCTTTCTGTCACATAGCCCTATTAATGCTAGTCGATTGAATGCTGCTGAGAATTTTTTCATTACAGAATGTGTTTCGAATTTACCTCAGTATCTAGAGATTCCATGAAGAGAATACATTAAAAAATAATGTTGAATATCATAGAAATGAATCGATTTCCGGTCGATATCAATCCATTCCATCTCTGTAGATAATAATTTTGTGTAGGCCAGGACTGAATATATATTATAGAAAGCATCCAATTTCTGACCACGCGTATTATGTTACTTCGTGTTTCATTCCTATATTTAAATTTGCATTATGTGATTTGATGTATTTTGCCTGTTATTTCTGGCAGGTCTATGAAACATCTAGAAGCTTTATCTTTTGAATTGAACTCTTAAAGCTGCTGGTGAGACATATGTCTATTAGCATTAAATAAAGCTATGGTGAGGAACGTTCTAGGCATGACAAATAGGGATTTCTTCAGCCATCGTGTATTTAACAATATGCTCTCAAATATAGTCTTTCATAATTCTTGTTAAATAAAAGTTGAATTTAACAGAAATATGACTACTACGTCTAGCAGAAAGAGTGATACCTTGATGGCTTCTGTTGATGGGCCATGTAAATTATGTGCTACAGATAAAGTCCGTCGTAATAATACTGCGCCATAGCATCTGATTTCAAGGATTATGGCCGAAAAAGAATCCAATGAAAATCGATACTGACGCAAAAGCCTATTTATAGTCATGTTCCTACGAATTAAACCTTTGATTAAAGGAAAATACTATTCGATTATAAAGGCCTATTTATCCTTTCTCCATAACATTCTAACAAGTAAGTAAAGGGTGAACATTCTAATTACTCGAACTAAATTTAAATGTAACCCTTTGTTCATATGCTATTATTGCACTATAAATACAACTGTAGAAGGACACTGTATTTTCATCATGTTGCATACTTAGAAAATATATATATATTTATATGCATATAAATATTATTTGAATACGTATAAAAAATAATTTAGTGGTTGTATTAAAATATAGAAAAATAATCATAACTCAAGGTTTTATCTCTGATAACCAGAAACACATTAATTATTCACAAAAGTTTAATTAAGACTATTTTTTTCTCATTTGATTTATTCCGTATATATCTTTCTGAAGAGTTTATACTTTGCTATATTCTTTTTTTTTCTTTTCTTTTGTAGCGTCGGTGTTATTATAGAGATATTTACTGCCAATGAAATTCCATGCTACTTTCGTTTTACTTTTTCTTTGTTGTCCTAAAATAATGATTTAAATTAATGTTCATGCCCTCTTGATGAACTGATACACTTTTCCCATATCATGTAAAATACAAATTTTAATTTCCGAGATATTAGATAAATAGAAAAGAAAAAAGAAAACGATGTGTTCGAAGAGACATGAGTATTGTTTCACTGAGGAACTCTTAATGTGTAGCAAGGAATCAGAAGGTAAATATTAAGTTCAGGATAGTGATATTGTATTTATTCAACGAATCTGGATGAGCACAGGTGATAAATCGGTTTCATGTGTTTGAATGATCTTCAACAAAAAAGAAAAAGTATCTGTAACTTAGACAACTTGTTTATTAACTACGATATTCAGCAGATTTCATTGTTTAGTGTACAAGAAATTGAATGACTTTTGAAAAGATGATAGTATTGGCACTATTGGGATGTAAATATCTGACTAATATGTAAGAAATTTATTACTGCTATATATTTAGTGTTTGCAGTGGCATGAATACAGATTTTAAGACAAAAAGTCATATGGTTTTGTCATCAACAGTAGATGTTTTCTTTTGTTCTTTTACTTGTTTCAGTCATATGACTACGGTCATGCTGGAACACTGCCTTTAGTCGAGCAAATCGACCCCAGGACTTATTGTTTGTAAGCCTGGTACTTATCCTATCGTTCACTTTTGTCGAATCGCTAAGTTACGGGGATGTAAACACACCAACCTCGGTTGTCAACCGTCGTATATATATATACGACGGTCTTCTTTCAGTTCCCCGCTACGAAATCCACTCACAATGCTATGGTCAGATCTAGGCTAAAGTAGAAGACACTTGCGGAAGGTGACACGCTGTGGGACTGAACCCGGAACCATGTGGTTGGGAAGCAAGAACTTTATCACAGCCACGACTTCGCCTAACACATAAGGACTGTGGTATTTCATATATTTATTTTGGGACATGATCAGGAGCGGGATTGAAATCAAAATGTTATTTTCCCAAGTCTTCTGTACTTGACATTGTACGTCTACGTAAAATGAAATGCTTCACATACAAGGAGTTACATCTGTTATCATAGTTAAGGCAGATACAACAAGAAAGTTTTAGCTCTATTCACTTCGAATGTAAGGAAATCATTACCAGTTTCATTTTGAATTCAATTTATTCCATTGCGATTATTTTCCTATAAAATTGAAGCAGTTACGATTTTAAAGGAACTCCTAAATAGAGGCCGGATCTTGCTCAAACACCAGTCATTGTTTCAAGCGTACGGTTAAAAGGCACAAGGTTCGATACGATTAAAATGATAACGAAAATAGTGTTACCACATCTCTACAAATATTGGATTAGTGTCTTCTGCTCATATATAAAAAATATATGTGATTAATATAAATTTAAACCAGTGGCCTAGCATATTAAAAAAATGTGAAGATTCAGAAAAATTATATTACATACATATAAGAGGGATTACCACTAGGTGGCCATGCAATATGCTAAATGTTAACACCCATATGGTCTGATCACTAAGAAAAAAAGTTGCCTGAGAACAAGTTTTTCTTCGTAGTCAGATCATATCGGATCTACATTTAGCATATTGGATGTCCACCTACTGGTGATCCCTCTTATATGTATGTAATACAATTTTTCTGAATCTTCATATTTTTTCAATATGCTAAGCCACTGGTTTAAATTGCTATTAATTCAATTAATATCAAATTTTTAACCCTATTATTTAAATTTTAAATAACCATGTTCTCTAACCGGCAGGCTTCGATGCAGAAAATAATTGACAGAACTGTATGCATGTTCACTTTCATGTGGACGTCTCGTGTATAGTTCTGCAATCTATATTTTCTATGACGGTCGCATTGATGAATTGCGGTCATTTACATATGTAAATATGAAAATGGTAACAATGAAATCTGGTATATGATTAATCATTTTATTTTGTATCTTTTCATTTGTGTTGCTCGCTTACGTTCTGGCATTTGCCGAAATTTTCTTGAATACAATTTTTTCTTAATGGTCAAATCTTATGGGGTCTACATTTAGCATATTTGATGTCCACCTAGTGGTGATCCCTCTTATACGTATGTAATATAATTTTTCTCAATCTTCAGATTTTTTCAATATGCTAGGCCATTGGTTTAAATTGTTATTAATCAAATAAATATCAATTTTTAATCTTATTATTAAAATTTAGATATAGATATATATATATTTATACATAAATATATGTATATGTAAGAATGGATTATATTTGTATACTGTGTTTGTGCGTGTGCGCATACGCATGCGTATGTGTATTTTCCAAAAATTTCAAGAGTTATTGTATTTCAGTAATGTCTTCTGTTTGCTGTTCATACATTTCCACTTCATACCTTGAAGTATGTTAAGATATTACGATATATTTTGAACGCAGGTAATCACAGAGTTCCCAAGCAATCAAGGTTCTTGACACACTAAGCAGTATATGTTAGATCTTACCTTGTCTGAGTTAATTACAAAGCAATCCTTTTACAGATACCGATAACTTGGAAGAAGTTTGTGATGTGTAAAATATCGTATTGAAAATGAATTAGAGTTATATCCCAGCTTTTAGAATGAGGGAATAAAAAATGCGTCAGTTTAATCCGTCTTTACCAAACGATGGATAATAGTAAAGTATCAGGTCATCCCATACGTTCTGTCCGATTTTACCTTTTTTTAAAAATTGAATGAAATTTAATAGTATTTTAGAACGTCTAGTAGAATTTAAAATTATTTTTATGCATTTGTGTACATTTAAACTAATCAAATATTTTACAGAATAACAGAATTAAAATTTCTTTGATTAAAAGCCTTTCTAGCATGGAAGTATCCAAAGAGCATTTGAGCCACATAATGCTTTATGAGTACAAAAAGGAAACTCTGTAAGCGACTCGAAACATACACTCAGTTTATAGGAAATAATGCTTGAATGAAAGAATTTTCAGAAGATGGTTTGCAAAATACAGAAGCGGAGATTTCAGCCTTCAAGAGGAAGATCGAATCGGACGTCCAGTTGAGTTTTATGATAAGCTCCTTGAGGCATTACTTGAAGAAAATCCTGCATTATCAGTTGAAGAATTGGCAATAAAGCTTAGTTCAAACTATCCAACTGTTTATCGTCATCTTCAACAAATTGGAAAGGTTCCTAAACTCGGAAAATGAGTGCCTCATGAATTGTCCGAAAGCAACCGCAAATCCAGAGTTGACATCTGCTCTTCTGTCCATTCTCACGAACACATTTCACCCTTTTTGGATAGACTTGTGACTGGTGACGAAAAATGGATCTTCTATCGAAATGTTAAACGTTGTAAACAGTGGCTTGCTAAAAGGAAAAAGCTCAACCACGACCGAGAAGGAAACTTCATGGGGAAAAGTTTCTTCGCTCTATCTGGTGGGATTGCAAAGGAGTAATTTACTTTGAACAGTTACCACCTAATGCAACAATCAATGCTCAAGTCTACTGTCAGCAATCAGAGCGTTTGAACCAAGCTTTGAAGAAAAAAACACCCGCTTTAGTGAATCGAAAAGGAGTGATGTTTGATTAGGAAATTGAGCGACCCCACACTGCAAATATCACATCACAGAAGATCGAAGAGCTTGGTTGGGAAAAACTTCCTCATCCACTTTATTTTCCCGAATTGCTCCTTCAGACTACCATTTGTTTCGTAGTTTACAGAATCATTTGGGGGACATAACTCTCGCAATCCGGGACGAGGCCGAAACATGCATACAGTTCTTCGCTTTGAAACCAAAAGAGTTTTACATTGATGGGATTAAAAAGCTTGTAAATAGATGGATGGAAGTCATAGATAATCAAGGAAAGTACATTACTAAATTTCAATTAAATATAACATTTGATCACTTGTTATCTTTATTCAAAATTCGGACAGAACTTACGGGATAACCTGATAAATGGGACGATACGTAATTTACTAATCCGTTAGGGTATTTGCCATTGTTATTAAGTGAAAGTAAAAATATCTCATAGTTGATATTTATGATAAATGGAGTTCAGCCACTGACGTTACCGGTTTGGTATGTTTCGGGATTTCGCATATCATAGATACACAAATTACGCTCAACTGGTTTCGTGAATCTACTATCATGGGAAGGAGACATTGTACATCACTCCTACGAATTAACAAAGAAAACAAGTACTTCGGAGTTTACTTATTGGTTGCACTTAAAAATCCCATACCAAATGTGTTTCTTATTATATTCAATCATAAATATATGTTAGCAAATACAATTATAGTATTAATTACTGTATGGATCTTGATTATAATAATTGACGTACTCAATCATTAAAAATTTCGGTGTACCTAAATTTAAAAAAATATACAATGTAAATATGATATATAATAATAAATTCATTATGTATACACAAACAAAGCAAACGCGTACATATGAACCATATATACACCTTTCATCGCTAAATGAAAGTGGTGAAAAGATATATGTACATAATCAAGAGCTTAAGTAGGAATTTCCACTATTATATATTACGTGGTCTTCCTCTCTGCACTTGACATATATTAGAAAGAACACATCAACCAAGGTACGCATATCAGCAAAGATATATAAATTGCTGTGTATGCACGTATACATGTATATTCGTACGTATGTGCATGTGTGCGTGCGTATATGTGTATATGCATACACAAGCACGCACACACACACGCAAACACACACACACACACACATATATATATATACATGAATATAAATATAATTATATACATAGAATTTCTGAAGACTCCCGTGATGTCTACACGCATATAATTGTACTTTCGAGCAATGCTGCAGGAATGAATTTTGAGTAACTGTAAATATAATTTAATTTATTTATGGATGACTTAAGTTTACTTTTAACCTCCTCATTCTTAGAAACACCGAGTAGATAGTTTTGTGATCATGAGTGCACCAAACCTCACGTGTGCGTGTACTCACGTTTTCGCGGATGCTTCTATGAGCGATTATACTCGTGCCATGCAGCTTACCCTATTTGTAAACGGTTATTTGTATACTTTCGTCGCTTGATTGCACCTCCGTTTCTCTTTTTCCGCCTGTAATTTTATTTTTGATCTATATAGATGAAGATATTTCCTCCGTCTGGCTGCTTTGCTTTCTATAAAATGAGAAGTTACATTGCGGAACTGTTATTGTAACGAGTTGTATTTATCTATCACCCGGCGAGATACATCAGCTCCTAAAATAATTTAGAGCGTCTAATCCATGACGGATCAATGCTAGATGTGAGGATACAATAGTCGTGATTAATAATAAATTGTCGTGTGTTCCATCTTCGGTCTTTCATTTGCCTTGATTATATGCATTTTGCTCCATTTCTTATTATTCTTCATATATATATATATATATATATATATATATATATAGAGAGAGAGAGAGAGAGAGAGAGCAATAAGAAAATGGAGGGGAATATGAGGTAATCATCAACTTGCATACACTGTACTCCGATAATTAATCCGTTTATTTTTCAACCAACAGGACAATAAAAACAGTATACAAACCCATATGACACACTATGTCATATCAACAATGAAAATTTGAAATTCAAAAGGACATCTAGCGACCGAAGAAGGGACAAAATCTTACAGCTGTTTCGGACTAGCGTTGGCATGTCCCATTCTATATCTATATTCTATCTATATAACTCCAGTAAGCTGAAGTAATTGGTAGATGAAAAGTATGCAATGGGGTACATGCATGATTCATTAGGCTTCTTCAGAGATTTACAAAATTCAGTTCATGAAGTTTACAAAATTCAAATATAAATATAAAAATATAAATGCATATAAAAAGCATATAAGAAGCATATAAATAGACCTTATAAGGAATCATAAAAACTCATATATATATGCATATGCATGCATTAACATATAGAAATATACATGAATACAAAAGCATAAATACATGAATACCTATATGTGTTCAGATGTACATACGTAAATGGCTGTTACTATATTATATATATATATATATATATATATATATATATATATATATATACCCACCCAAACATACATACATACATACATTCAAAGATGTATATATACATACTCCCATACATACATGATCTCTGGTACATACGTTTTTAGTTGCCTTTGGAAAGGAGTACTGGTGTAACGGTTTTTATTTGAGCACAATGTTCAGACTTATATGTATATATATATATATATTTTTTTACATGCTAAACCTGTGGGGTACAAGCGTGTCAGGCCTGTATGTGATGGAGGGATCTATGTAAAAATTATTTCTTGAGGAATTGTTATGATAATAATGTGTAGACTTTTTAAACTGCGATGAGATGCTCCGTTATTTTTTTGTTTATGGAGTCCTGCTAGTAGTGGGTATTTGGAATCCTGCTGGCATTTGAGGAGGGTAAATTTTTGCTGTTAAGTCCTCTCATCTAATTGGACATGTATTGTTTTAAACTTTTTGGCATACCCACGAACCGGTCAAATGAATTAGGCATGACTATATATATATACATACATTCACACATACGTGTGCATTTGTATATTTATATACGTGCACACATACGTATACATATACATACATACATACATACATACCCACATGCCTGTATATTCTTCTATAGATGGAGTTTATATACATAATGCAAAGATTAAAAATCATTAAATAAATTATTAACAAGTCTATATGCGTATACAAATAAATATTCGTATGTATGTATATATACATACACGACCACATCAGGGGTAAAGTAACAAAACAAAGCAATAACAGAGTAATACCATAAGACTGATCGTATTCTACTTCATGGTGTGTTGTCGTTTAAATAAATTATTAAGAAGTTTATATGCGGATACAAATAAATATTCCTATGTATGTATATACACATACACGAGCACACTACATTAAGCAATAACATAGTAATACTACAAGACTGCTCGTATTCCACTTCATGGTATATTGTCGTTAAGCGCTAATATTACGTCTATAATACGTCTATAATACGTCTATAATACACTCCTACATATATAAAGTATACCTATATGTTATGAAATTGTTGTTATTTTTGGTAAAAGTACGATCAAAAGCTATTGCACCCGACCCATTGTCTTAGATTATGCTTAAAATTTCCTATGTCTGACAGCAGGATTCCCTATATAGTAGAGTCACTTAACTAATAAACCACTAAGGTAGTTATTCATTAACTTAGTGATTCGCGTATATGTATATCTCATTATTTCTACTGTTAAATTTATATATGGGACACTAAGAACCACCGACATACAATTCACACAATGAAGGAGACCAATCACCATCCAGAAAATCACTATCTACAAAATATTAATTTTAAAAATCTACAAAATCCAATAGAAAATAATAAAATACATTAAAATCTATAAAATACTAGACTAAAAATTTAATTCAACTTAATAATTGATAAAATAGAATAGATAAAATTCTAAGTTGAATTAAAGTTTTAGCCTAGTATTTTATAGATTTTAACGTATTTTATTCTTTTCTATTGGATTTTGTAGATTTTTAAATTAGTATTTTGTAGATTATGTTTTTAATGGATGGTGATTGGTCTCCTTCATTGTGTGAATTGGTTCTTCTCTAAATTATATTTATATACATATATTATTTATTATAAAATCCAATTTGGTGTTACTAAATTGAATATTCCTGTATGATTGGAATTTAC
>NC_068987.1:52821879-52822568 GCF_001194135.2 Octopus bimaculoides | reverse complement strand
TATATATATGCATACTGAACGCATAAACGTATATATGTATCTATGTATTTCTGTGTGTATATATGTATGAATGTATTAACTGCAGGAAAGAACTTCACATTTTTCGTTTTTAAACTATTACATGCTACGAAACATATGGTGGCTTCACACGTCAAAGTGTGTCTTGACATATCAGTGCGTTTTTCAACTATAAAATTCATCCCTATAGATTTTCTATACAATTCCCATCCAGCACAGGCATTGAAATCAGTCAAAAATCTACAGACATAAACTTAAGATATGCATGTGTATGTATATGTGTGTATGTATGTGTGTGTGTGTATGAGTATGTGTGTGTATATACATAGATAAATAGATAGATAGAAAGATAGATACGTACGTATGTACATACATACATACATATATACATACATACATACATGCATACATACATACATACATATATATACAATAAAGCGCTGAAAATTTCTTGGCTCTAAATACGTCGCAAAAGATCTGGTTGGAGGCACGAACTTCCGAGTTCTGTTACTTTGAAAAAGTGAAGGACTGCTGCAAGAAGTATGAGAATGTGGGAGAGAAAAATGTTGACGAAAATCATAATTAACTGATGTTCTTCTTTTTATTATACCCAAGGTCAGGAACATTTTAGCACCCACCAGGTGTGTATGTAAGTATATATATATATATAT
>NC_068987.1:52812858-52813515 GCF_001194135.2 Octopus bimaculoides | reverse complement strand
ATATATTATGGGCAGATAGATAGATAGATAGATAGATAGATAGATAGATAGATGGATAGATAGATAGATAGATAGATAGATAGATAGATAGATAGATAGATAGATAGATAGAGACAGAGATAAGCAATTGATACGTAGATACATACATTCGTAGACAGACGCACACATACAAACGTACATATATTATCCAGAAATAATATCTGTGTTAATGACAATAGTTTGTTTAATACATATGTTGCAGGGAAAGTAGAAATTACAAAACAAATATATCTGTAATGAGAAAAAGAAAGGGAAACAACTCCAGCCGTGTTTCGTCTTTATACTGCACTTAATAAGGAAGCATATTTTTCACTGATGTTTGCAGAAACGATGGTGATATAATGACAAAGTATAGCACATTTCATTGTTGAAATATATTACAATTGTTTATCGAATATACATAATACAGGGCCGCCATTTACATGTAATAATAATTAGGATAATGTTATCCTCGAAGAATACAAGAAGCAGAAATAATTTCGTACATTGTCATTACATTCAACACGTGAACACCTGCCAACAAGCACGCACTCGCATACTCACACACACTCACGAATATATAAACATAAATGAGTTTGTTTACGTGTGCAAATATACATGCGTATATATACATATATA
>NC_068987.1:52811336-52812674 GCF_001194135.2 Octopus bimaculoides | reverse complement strand
TATATATATATATATATATATGCATATATACAAACACATATTTACACACACGCACATATATATTTGGGAGAAAAGTACTCCCATATTTTTCTCCCATATTCGGTAGTGTTATAGCGCTATATGTAGAATAGGTGTGCGGCGGCGCGCGTAGACAACGTTGCTGCAGCTCAATGATTATATAGTCGACTTTGAACTTCGCATCCGAAGCAAACGTCTGCTTAAGCAGAAGACATTCGAGCCCGACACTATAAAAACTGGCATAGCGACTGAACAAAGTTTTCCTTTTACAGTTCTGTATTTTACACTTACTGTCTGTTATTGTCGTGGCTATCGGTTTTTTTTTTTTAACATGGATCTTAATCTTCACACTAGGATATCTGAAGACAAGATGAGCTTAATCTAACCTTGCTGGGTATAGGAGTATGCATGCATATACACATAACTATAGACATATATGCATAAGGCATCGCCGCATAATCTCTCTCCGATTACACGGAGATTCACACATATGCAATCATCCAGATATTTTGCGATAGCGGTAAATAAATATACACACCTATTCAAACGCTTGTATGTGGCTGCATATCAAAGTTTTTTTTTTTTTGTATGTGTATTGGTATATTGGTATTTGTGCTCCTGTGTGCCCGCGTAGGTATACTTTCTTTAATTTGTGCGTGGGTTGTATGCGCATGAGTGAATATAAATATGTAACCGTATGCACATTGCTATGTACAAAAATGACACTCTTCGCTTACACATACATATATGTGATAGTGCACATGTGCTGACACTAACAGCAATATTATATGATCAAAGTGAATAATTTTTGATATAGCTAAATAATTTACACGGTTACTGGTCAATTTTCTTTTCAAAACTAAACAGAGTTTATGATCTATGAAATTTTGTGATCCTTGGCAAATTGTCTACATTCATGAAACGAATCTCCTTCTGCATTAAATTCTAATTTCCTCTCTGTGAATATTTACTAATTGATAAGTTATTGGTAATGCGCTATAATTAGTAGAGCGTTACGAATTTTTGTAGCAGCTCATAACGACAAAGATTGAATACATTATTAATCCTTGTTTAAATGTTGTGAAGAGATATGTTTTCAAACGTAGTAGTTAATGGGGATATCATTTATTATTCATTAAATTATGATTTATTAATAGTTATATTCTGTAATAGATGATTCGATGAATTCTCGTTATCATCTCTTCATGAAGGATTTGCTCATGTCTTAGCAGGATAGCAGCATTCAGGCAATTTTGAAATCCACGTTTTTTTTTCTGCGTGGTTATATATATATATATATATATATATATATATATATAT
>NC_068987.1:52800172-52808067 GCF_001194135.2 Octopus bimaculoides | reverse complement strand
TATATATATATATATATATATATATATATATATATATGAAGAAATGTGTTCCTGAAATGATTATCTACATATTATGACTTTGATCAAGACCAAATCAATGGAATTCTGTCCAATTCTGTCATTTCATGCATTTTGTGTATATGTTCTGAGTTGATATTCTGATGTAACAATGATAATGGTGTCATATGACGACATAACTTTTTTTATTTGATATAGATTCTTCTATATTAATATAATGTTTCTTTTTTCATTTTAATATAGAGTTATAGTTTTTGATGACAATCGCAGATATAAATGCAAACATGTCTACATAATGTTTTGCATAATGAAATTAATACTAGATGATGAAATTTGTGTAACCACCGTAACAGTCTGAGAGATGATATGTGCTTAAATAAATTTATATAAATCCTTCTTAAATCCTATGAATATATATTTTTTTGCGTGTGTGTGTATGATGTCTGTCTGTGTGTGTGTGCGTGCATACGTGTGTGCCTTTGCGCCTTCTAGCTCTGGCTTATTCCGTATTTTTTATCGCTTTCTCACATTCCTATGCACACTCTACGTTACATAATCCATTTAAAACATCTCTTCCATGAATTTGTCGCTCGCACTATACAACGTAAACACCACTCACACCTCTATTCTGTAACACCCGATGCCACTACCCTCAACTCCTCCCCCACCCTCTCCCCGATATACTTCCCCTCCATCTCTGCAACACATTTGCCCTTCTCTCTCCTCCTAGCCTTACACTACCCCCCACCCCTGCCACATCTGACCCATCTACCCCTTCCCACTTCAGTCTGTTACCATTCTTCCTGATCTTTCCCCTCTCTGAGGCGGATACTGTCACAATACAATATGAAATGGGACCATTGTTCCAAGGGAAAGACTCACTGACCGCGGGCCAGTGAATAATAAGTGTAATGCTCAGTAAACAATTTAAAAGTGTCTTCACTCCCCCACTTGGACACATGCAGGTAAAAGACCCGGCTGAATTCTTTAATATTGCAACTCTAAAAAAGGAGGCGTTAGCCATCGATTACATCAACATCGAGGAGACAGATGTATCAGCGGCTGTTAATGAAATGAGCTCATGCTTGGCAACCGGTCCTGGTAGCTTCCCAGCTATTCTCCTGAATGATATATGCAGGCTTTAGCGAAACAACTTCAGATACTTATCCAAAGTTCCCCTGAAAGTGATAAACGTCCTAAAAAACTGAAAAAAATAAGGCATCATATGCCCTATCCACAAAGGTGGATTCAGAGCAGAGGCCAAAACTGCAGGCCAGTCTCTCCGAATTCGCATATCAGTAAAATCATGATCGCATCATTAGAAAGAAATTGATAATGTTCATAGAAGAAAATTACCTACTGAACACTACACAGAATGGCTTTCGTCTGGGAAGAAGCTGCTTCCCACAACTTTTACTACACTATGGCTGGGTTTTGAAAGAACTTCTACACCATTCATATGTCAGCGTGATATACCTTGACTTTGCAAAGGCATTTCATAAGGTAGATCACGGCATCATATGTCATAAGCTACGAGACCTTGGTATTGCTGGTAAACTGGAAAAGAGTGGCTGCATCACATCCTTAAAGGCAGATGTCAGGCAGCTGCAGCCAATGATGCCCTTTCTGAGGAAACTCAAATACTAGCTAGCGTCCCTCACGGAACTATTCTAGGGCCATTACTGTTTATAATAGCCCTCTTAGACATGGACGACTAGTGTTATTAGCTATGCAGCAAATGCAAAATTATCACAGGCAAAACAAATCAAGTTGACGTCGCAAGCTCCAAGTTAGGCCATCACATGGTGCTAAACAGTCCAACTGCACTACACTAAAAAGATTGAAACGGTACAGCGGATTAGCTACAGGGATAGGCTGAGAAAACTGCAACTTTGAAGCGAAAGCGCCACAGACAAGTAAGGAACTACATATGGAAAACTCTAGAAGGGCTAGTACCTAATTTCAGCATTGAGTGTTATACAAATGCCAGAACTGGACGCCATTGTATGGTATTAGAGGTACCATCCAATCTATCTAGATTAAGGGCCAGGTACTGTAATTGTATAGTGTTCAAATACACACAGCTCTTCAATGCCCTGCCGCAAAAATTAAGAAATCTCCAAAAGGTGGAAGTTGATGGCTTCAAAAAGGAACTAGACAACCTCCATTTCGCAATATCGGATGAACCAACAGCCCGACATGAAGTGCAGACGAGGGCAACGAAATCAAACTCTCTTATACACCAAATGGGCGAAGAGCTAGGACAAAAGCACATACAGGAATGGTAACGTGAAGCATCCCAGACTGAGGAAATGACCGCAGCCGCACGGCTGAAACGGGTGAAGCAGTAAAAAGTAATGATAACAATATCTATATGATGTACTAATAAAACTGTATCTCAAGTTTAGATTAATTAAAGCCAGAGAAGAAAACATTACTATTGCCGAGCCTATGGATGAATCTTTATGTTGGATATAGCAGCAAAACACGTCTCGAATTTACACGGCAGCATCATGACACATGACTGTATAATTTAATCCCAAGTATACGTAAATATATTTGCAAATATTTACTTAAATATATTTACAATGAGAATATATTTACTCAAACACGTATTCCTAGTTATAATGGTTATAATAGCAATGAAAGCCAATTTCTCCAAGAGTGTTTTACCACAGATGGAGTTGACCAAATTATTTCCAGTGAAAGTTTTTCATGAAACTATGTGAAAGCCAAGTTTTAAAAATATGCTGGTCTCTTGAATTATTATGTCGTTGCAGGGTGTATTAACATAGTTTATTCTATTATAAATATTTCCTTAAGATCTCCAGAGTCATGGTAGCATGCCTGTTTTATTCGATCAGTGTGAAAGTTCATGAAAATGAGATTAGGCCAATTTCTTTTCCTAATATGGTTCTTTCGTAACAGTAATTTTCACCAGGTACAAAGAAACATGTGATCTGATTAAAGTGTCGAAATTACAAGCCACAAATTTCAAAGCAAAAATGGAATTATATCGACGTGTAAAATTCTCAAACAGTAATGACTGTGAATGATATATGAAGCATCGAACAAAAATAGGTTTGATGAATATGACATAAAAACTGATAAGGAATACAATAAATTGTTGCTGTTGTTGCTGTTTTGCCTCTTAATCAATTTGTATGACGGTTACAATCGGTGCGTCATATTTTTGTCATATAGATTTTATTCAAGTCTACTTTATCAAAGTTGGTATGACAACACACATTGATTCCGAAGTAGTTTGTTATTTCTTGTGGAACGACTCACCACTTAAGCGCTTCCGAGTTTCATTGAACTAATACATGACAAACACGAGAGGGAAAATACACACAGAGACACATACATACAAACAGACATACACACGAGAGGGAAAATACACACACAGATACATACATACAAACAGACATACACACACTCGTACACACAAACACACACACACACATGCATATGACATTAAATATAGACAGGATCAACATAACATTGATGTGACATGGATGGCTTAATAAATCTGGATCTTCAAAGACAGCAAATCAATTTTCCCCACGAAGATTCCACACTAATGATAATGCATAATTTTTTTTCTTTGACGAGGGAAATGAAACAGGTATACAACTTCTCAATATATTTAATAAAAAGGTGTTAACATCTAAGCGCTGTCATGGGAATATATAAACTCTTAGAGCTAGTATTACCTGAGGTAATGAATAAAAATAAGAACGGTTACATTGCAAGTATCTCAGAAAATTGAACTGATTAATAACATTAAAGTGAGAAAGCATAATAACCTTGATTTTTACTGCATTCTACACCGTTACATGATATGGAGGGAGAATATGTAGCGTACAGAGTTAAGAGTTATCCTTGTTAACAATAAAAAAGATACATTTGCTCAAAATTTGCTGTGCCAAATCTGATTTACATCAACAATAAATTTAATATATATTGTGCCATCCAATAAATAATGCGGTTTTTATTATACTATTTTTTTTTTCAAAATTAAGATAAGCAAAGTTATTTTTTAATCTAAAATATATTCTACTTCATATTATTCTATGCTCTCCTATTTATCTGGTAGACTTGAAAGGCCCTCTTCCAATAATTACTTTCTGTGACGAAAAATACTCCTCCAGTACTGTTCTGACCCCGGCTACAGAATTCATATTTTTTCCTTCCAAATGATTTTGAGGACTGCGGAAAAAATCACAATGAGGTGGCAAATGTGGTGGGTGGGTCATCGTTTCCCATTCAAAATGCTCCAGCCTTTCGAATATCATTCTCACTATATGCGTGGTCGAGCATTATCTTGATTGAAGAATACTTTTCGTCATGAAAGCAAAAATGGTCGTTTCTCGATGGCACGCAAGTGTCGATGAATGGCTGAATGACCAAATCCAAGCTCCTCTTGCAGTTCGTCAACAGTTACGATGGGATTTTGTTCCACCGGTGGATGGAATATGTAACATATCCTGATTAATAAACTTTGTTGAACGAGTATCATTTGTTTTATGTCATTTGTACATGCCGTGCCTATGGTTGATGCTGTCCAACTGCACGAAGAACTTTTGGGATTGCAATACCATATATGTATATATATATATATAGAGAGAGAGAGAGATAGATAGATAGAGATAGATAAATAGATAGATAGATAGATATAGACATATGTACATATATATGTATATATATGCATGTATGTTACATATATGTATACATATATATATACATATATATGTATGTGTGTATGTGTGTGAGTGTGTGCCTGTGTATGTTTATATGGATGCATATAACAAATATTGGAAGCTCAAAGTTTGGGCGGCGGCTGTAATTTTAAGTGTATAAATTATTAATTACTATTATTTTGTATCAGGAAAGACCCATAGATATTTGAACTTAACGATACTTATAATATATAAAGTTTACACGCACACATCCAAACATACAAAACACACTGACACGTCTACACGCTCTCTCACACACATATACATCCATGATTACACTGATACATATGAATATACCTATTTACGTACATCTTTGTACGTCTATTTAAAAGGCGTGTTTGATAATATGAGTAACGATTAATAGATGCATATATAAATGAATATATAACTGGTAATTAGAAGTTCTGATTTCTGAAATATTAGAAACGCTTCTTGTTCAAGTATATCCCTTCGGGAATGAAATCTCTATGTAATACTGATTAATATACGCGTCGGATGCGTGTTGGCTGAAATCCACTGTCAAGCTTTAGAGAGGGAGAGTGGGGCGTGAGATTGAGAGAAACAGACAGAGTAAACGAGATCCATATATATATATATATAAGTAGAGAGAAAGAGAGAGAGAGAGAGAGAGAGAGAGAGAGAGAGAGAGAGAGAGAGAGAGAGAGGGAGAGAGTAAACGTGAGATATAAAGAAAGTAAAAACAAATGATTCAGGATGAGTGTATATATAACTCTTGTGGTCAGGCAATAATTATAGTAATGCTATACACGTAGAGTAATAGAAAATACACAAGAGAGATAGATAGATAAATAGATAGATAGATAGATAGATAGATAGAGAGAGAGAGAGAGAGAGAGAGAACAGACAGACAGAGCGAGCAGGGATAGAATATAAGTAGTTATTAGGATAGTTATATAAATGAGAAATTAATATCATTTAGTTTTTATTTGAAGGCAATAAATATTTTTCGGTTGAAGTATATATTGCATAAGGATGAAGAATTTTGAAAGAATTTATATTGTAATTATTGTTTACTTGTCATATTTCTTGATATCATTCATGCAGTAGAAGTATACTTCCAAAATTACCAGTGATATGGCGAGGAACACTTTAGTTCTTACAATGAAGTTTGAAACAAGTGCTAATTTCTTAAAAAAAACTTTTGGCGGTTAAGTAAAAGGCCGTACAATGTTTTGTTGAATTTTTATAAGATTTTTTACACATTAGTAGAATATTTCCATTCGTTATGCGATTTGCTCACATGTACGCCCGAAATACAAAACTATTTTATTTATTATTTTCAAAATGTTATGCACCAGTGATATATTTCGATGTCTTTCAGTTTCATTGGCTTATGTGACTATATGAGTATGTGAAAGTATAAATTTTACGCTCGTAAAATCATCTGCATGATTTCGCCAGTTTGAAATACTCTTAATCGTTTCATTTGCTACAATTAGCGTCCAATTCGGTATTCAAATCTTTAAGTACTGTCATTCAAAAAGTGATTCTCACTGCATAACGGGATACACCAATGCAGCTGCTAAAGATGGCATAGCCATGGTATGGACAAGAGCGGAAGGCAATCAAAAATAACAAGTAAAACATTGTACTGAAAATTGTGACTGGTTTGAATTGTATTTTTTGTGTAATTTTTCATTGTTTTCTCTAGTAAACAGAAGAGAATAAAAATATGCAGAACAGATATTAGAGAATTGATTCTCTTAAGATAATTGACTTTCATTATTCTTTTGGAGTTTCATGTGTATTGACATAACAAAATGAAATTAATATAGTGTGTAAATTAGGTTTGCATTTAAAAGGTTATTTAATGAACTTTCCATTTGTAATAATTGAACTTATATTGAGAATTAACTATATTTTCCACGCTATTCAATGTGTAAAATTAAATTTATTGATCTTTTTAATCTAAAGGTTATTTCGAGCGGAAAGCGTCATTTAATATGGCATAGACTACACGTCTGCTTTAGTTTCAACTGGAAACAGAACATTAACGATGGAAACATATTAACTATAAAAAAGAGAGAAAAAAATAATGCGATCTGGTAAATATGGAAAAGACAAAAGTGTCTATATTAATATATTTGTAGACTACTATTGATAATGCGCCACTGGTCCTAGATTTTGTGGGGAAAATACACAATATAGCCCATAATCCATAATCCATAATATTCAATAACTGCCATTTGATCGAAATGTGTAGTCTGTACAGATGCTTATAATATCGTTTACATTCGATTGGGAGTGAAGATCTAAGACGGAATTCTTTCATTTGTGAAAGATTTGATGGTATTCACGCTCTCAAAACTTATTCACAGGATCACTCACTATTACATAATATTATACCACATTCCATTTCTTTAGAAATATCTCATCAATTGAGCGCTGGTCATGGCAACTTACTTTTATTCAACTATGTGATACTTCTCAAGACGAATGATGAAAATTGTGCTACATAACAATGTTTTTTCCTTTACATTGCTTTTTCTCAGTTTCTAGTTTCGTAATATGTGTGGTTCATCCATTACCTAAGGATTCATATAATCTATGATTTAAGCAATAACCTTTTAATACACAGACATATACATACTGATGAACATACACACGCACACACATGCACATACACGCACATACACACACACTGCAATGCAAATTTAATACCTTAATATATTGTAAAGCATGTAGCCATCATTAATCTCTAACTACTCATTATCATTCCATGGACTAATGAATATTTTGGGAACATGAAATAACGTTCTGTATTATTATCATTATTATTATTATTATTATTATTATTATTATTATTATTATTATTATTATTATTATTATTATTATTATTATTATTATTATTATTATCATTGTTCAGTAGTTTTATTTTTATAACATGCTTTCACTTCACTACCGAGCGCAGTTCTGTGCGCCTTGGGTATGTGCTGTGATTTGTTGTGATGCTCTTATGGTTACTGCATTAAAAGTATTTTGCGTAGGATGTGTGCAGTGCCCAGTAGTGCAATTTTCTGTATGTTATATATATTTGTAAGTCCTGGTGTTTTTGTTATGTATTTGTCTGAATACTTTTTTATTATACCTAAGGCACCTACTATGATAGGAATT
>NC_068987.1:52797735-52799646 GCF_001194135.2 Octopus bimaculoides | reverse complement strand
AGTTTAGCCCAGTATTTACCATGTAGGTGCTTTTCTTGCCATCGTTTTATCATGGTCCGTTGCTGTTCTAGTTTTAGTTTGGACATATTCTTCTTCTTCTTCTTCTTCTTCTTCTTCTTCTTCTCCTTCTTCTTCTTCTTCTTCTTCTTCTCCTTCTTCTTCTTCTTCTTCTTCTTCTTCTTTTTCTTCTTCTTCTTCTTCTTCTTCTTCTTCTTCTTCTTCTTCTCCTTCTTCTTCTTCTTCTTCTTCTTCTTCTTATCATTATTATTATTATTATAATTATCATTATTACTATTATTAATATTATTATTATTATTATTATTATTATTATTATTATTATTATTGGTAGTAGTAGTAGTAGTAGTAGTAGTAGTAGTAGTAGTAGTAGTAGTAGTCGTAGTAGTAGTCGTAGTAGTAGTAGTAGTAGTATGCTTGCTTTGGATATGTACAAGTTGACTACAGGCCTCACCCAGAGACCACACGAGACAACAAGTTAGAAATTCAAGTTCATGTTATGGCTTGGGTGCCATATATTTGGTTTTGCACAAAGTATTGTTCCCGAGAATGTCTGAGAAAATAAGAAAATCATAGGTTTGTTTAAAATTTGGGATTACATAGACAGTTTTTTACGTAGGATTTATATTAATAATAATAATAATAATAATAATAAAAATAATAATAATAATAATAATAATAATAATTATTATTATTATTATTGTTCAGTAGTTTTATTTATTTATTTTTTTTTTTTTATAACGTGTTTTCACTTCACTGCCGAGCGCAGTTCTGTGCGCCTTGGGTATGTGCTGTGGTTTGCTGTGATGCTCTTATGGTTACTGTATTGAAAGTGTTTTGCGTAGGATGTGTGCAGTGCCCAGTAGTGCAATTTTCTGTATGTTATATATATTTGTAAGTCCTGGTGTTTTTGTTATGTATTTGTCTGAATATTTTGTTATTATACCTCAGGCACCTACTATGATAGGAATTCTTTCTGTTTTTAGATTCCACATTCGTGTTACCTCTATTACCAGGTCTTTGTATGTTATATATATTTGTAAGTCCTGGTGCTTTTGTTATGTATTTATCTGAATATTTATTATCATTATTATTATTATTATTATTATTATTATTATTATTATTATTATTATTATTATTATTATTATTATTATTGGTTTTGCGCAGCTTTTAGAGCTGGAGATGTACTACGGTGCCAGGTTACACTCTTCATTTTTCGAGCATATTCCAGACAATTCGAGCGGTTCAAAGCAGTGTTGATTTCTGCAAGTGTTTCACCCATATTGCAGCCTCTATTTGTTCCATGTACTTCTCCAGATTTTCATTCAATCTCCCCAGGGCTACGACAATCATTGGTACCACTACCACTACCGACTTCTTCATCGACTACAACTGTTTCAAATCCCAAAATAACCCGTCATACATATCGACTTTTCTTTCTTCCTTATCGCATACTTTGTCGTCAGCTGGGCATGCTATATCTATGATCCAGTATAGTTTGGTTTCTTTCTTAATTAAGACTATGTCTGGCTTTCTATTCTGTATCTCATGGTGGCACTGAATCATAAAATAACACAGAATCATTGCAGTATCATGTTTGAAATTTTATTATTACTTTTGTTCAGTAGTTTTATTTTTATAACGTGCTTTCACTTCACTACCGAGCGCAGCTCTGTGCGCCTTGGGTATGTGCTGTGGTTTGCTGTGATGCTCTTATGGTTACTGTATTGAAAGTGTTCTGCGTAGGATATGTGCAGTGCCCAGTAGTGCAATTTTCTGTATGTTATATATATTTGTAAGTCCTGGTGTTTTTGTTATGTATTTGTCTGAATATTTTTTTATTATACCTAAGGCACCTACTATGATAGGAATTGTTTCTGTTTTTAGATTCCACAT
>NC_068987.1:52790096-52797386 GCF_001194135.2 Octopus bimaculoides | reverse complement strand
TATTCTACAGTAATTTGTTATTTCATTATTATTATTATTATTATTATTAATATTATTATTATTATTATTATTATTATTATTATTATTATTATTATTATTATTATTATTATTATTATTATTATTATTACTAGACATACAGCCTAGTCTTCTTTCTTTTGTAAATACATGCCGTGGGTGCCGCCTGCTTCGAGTAATCAACCTTTTTGATGACTTCACTCTTTTCGAGTTTGTCCAACTCATTCTACATAACTCTTGAGGGAACACTTTTTTCAAATTTTTCTTCAGTTCTTAACGGGACAACAATTTATGTTATTGCAGTAAAGATTTATGGGGAGGCGCCATAAATCGAATAGTTCTAACTAATTTGTGTCAAACAAATTGATCGTATTATCCACAATGAATAATTTCGCGTGTCTCTCCTCGACATGTGACATTGATACATGTTTTGCCCATGAAATTTAATTTATCGTCCGTTGCAACACGCGTTATTTTCGCTGTTTTACGTAAACTTTGTTTTTATTTTTGAAGTATCTGCATTTATAACAGAAATGTCACTACCACTGTCTAACTGTAATTTGGCATTCGCATTATTTATTTTTACGTGCACGAATTTTCTTGTTTTTCCGTCGCAATCATTCTCCGCTGAAAACACCTTAGAGCTTTTTTGTGTTTGAGCCTCGTAGACTTGTTCTACAATGAGAACTCCAGTGTCCCAGCTTCTGACCACTACAACAGTTTTTATTTTTAAACGAACAATCCTTTTTGTAGTGTGGGCCCCCATAACCATAACACGGATTGGGGTCTGAGACTTTTTTATCGTACTTCCCGGGACGAAACATTTGAATCTTGCGGAGTTTTTATATTTTTTGTTTTTTTCATATCATTTTTAAGATTCACCTCAGTCTGACACTCTTCTGCGATGGTCTGTAGAGATAAATCCTGGTTCGATTTAGTTGATTTTATGTTTAAACCAGATTATCCCTGTCTTAATAGAATATTCTACGAACTACTTCTGTATTTATCATGCGGTCTTTTTGGTGTGTCTGAGAATATATTCACACTATACGTTTTGTTTCAAGAAAATAATTACTTTCAATAATTGTATAAATTTCTTAACGCAGAAAATCTTAATTCAATATTATAACAAGTCTGTATCACTATTTTTGTTAATTATACCCGTAAAGATATTTTAATCATATAGAGTACTGGAAGCTAATGTCATGTTTTCTTTCTTTCTTTCTTTCTTCCTTTCTTTCTTTCTTTCTTTCTTTCTTTGTTTCTTTGTTTGTTTCTTTCTTTCTTTCTTTCTTTCCTCATTTCTTTCTTTCTTTCTTTATTTATTGATTCATTTATTTATTTATTTATTTATTTATTTATTTTTGCTTTAGCTGAAAGGGGTATATGGGGTATTAAAACAGATAAATACACTTAATATATGTATTTATATTCTTGTAGCTAAAATATGGAAATCAAAGTTGACCCTTGAAACTTTGAACTAATTATAACGTTGTTTTCTTAAATTTTTCTCTCACACAAACTATTAGATGTGGCTATATATCGTTGCTCACAATATGCTTCCATTCCTCGCTTGATTATGCTGTTCTTTTTCATCTGGGCTCGAACTGTTTAGCCATATCATCCTCTGGGGGTTTTCTAGGTTTTTCGTCAAATTTCATTGATACCAGTCAACATCTACACATGTTTACGTGTCGTGTGTGGATATTCAAACGATGTTACAATACACTCTAAACGTTCGTGAGCGATCTAGTAGGCTAATTTCATCTAGTTATACTCCTTTAAATTTCTTAATGCATTCCGGCCCGATGGAAATTGTACATTCTGTATTCCACTATCACATCGTTCATTCTATTATGTTTTTGAATTACTGCGTTTTCTATATGACGCTGCAAAGATATTTTTGGCAGTTGCATTTTGTGTCGTAGTCAGTTAATTGTCTCCGTTAATATCCACAAGGCGAAGGTCATTGCATAAATTGCAGCCACGCATTGGCTTCTCTTGCTAATTATGCATTTAAAAAATCATTGTTAATAGCCCGTGCACTGCTCTACTTGAAACTATTCTGAAGGATGAGTTTAGAAGGATGAGTTGAGAAACATGTGAAGGCATTATGACATAGTTGAATGTAAGTCAGGTGAGATTATAAATAATCTGGTGAGATTATATGAAGTCTGTATGCTGTTCAAACTTTTAAGACCGTATTGATTGCGAAAAATCAATAGATATAATGCAAGTGTAGAGGTCAAAGCCACACGTTTTATTATATGGATGAAGCATGAATCGAGGTCTCTTAACAGCCATCTAAATTTCGTAGCATAGTCGGACTAATCTGCATACCAGCCCTTGTGTATTTAATCTATTACTCTTCATAATACCCACGACTTTTACGCGAAAATACTATCAGCTTAAGCATTCCGTTACTTTATACCGAAATGTGTTAATCTGTGTGTAAACATTTGCATAAAAATAAAGCTAATAAAAATGAAATGTCCATGATCTTTGATTGAAACTATACAATCCTTACACGACCCGTAATAATCCAACTTTTTTTTTAAATTCTTCATATAAAGAAAATTCTGCAAGGCTTTCATTGGTCAATACTTCAATCTCTACAAAGGACATTCTTGAACGTCACTTAACTTCAATCAGTAAACAGCATCTAAGAGACCATTATTTAAATAAAACGATGTTCAAATTTTAATCTGTAATTAAAATAAATGTTTTGATTTAAATGGAGAAATGTGTTGCTACGAACACTTGAATTGATGATTATCACTTGCTCAGATATTACGCCACGTTTGACGCATTGTTTAAAGACTAATAACAAGAAAAAAGTGACTAAAAATACAATTCTAATACCTGAAAGTCAAATTATACATTTTATGGAACATTGTTCCTATTAAAAATTACAATGGACATCAAATATCCATAAAATAGTTTATTTGCAAGTGCGCACCATTCGTGTTAAAATATTATATCACAAATGTATCATAATCTAAAGCAAAAATTGTCATAATAATTATATATATTTCCATCAATCTTTTAGTTTAGAATAAAATATGGGCAGTAACGCTAAACAAATAATTTTTAGTTTACAACGACAAAAATAAATAATATTCTGTGATAACAATTTGGAAACTGATATTAAAATAAAAGCAATTGCTGCTTTTCATGTAGTAAATAATCAAGTTCAAACGAATAAGTTGCAGTATTATATATAGTACAAATTAACATAGTTTTCTAAACTTTAATCGTAAATCTACCAATTTTAGAGTGTGATGTTTTGTAAATTGTAGTGTAACTGGAAGAATTTAGTAATTTTATACACAAAAGCAAATGAAGGTAATGATATTGAAGACTTTATATGTATTTTTCGTTTTCAAGTTCAGCTTCGACTACTGGCGGTACGTAGTGAGGTGCCACAAGTCGTGATTTTTCCAGTTATGCTGAGACTATTCTAAAAAGGTTTGATAGAAATGAAAGTTCACTTATACAGACAGTAACACATTGGCTGTGAAGAGAAACATACATACACACACACTCGCGCATACACACATACATATATACTGGTTTGAGTATTGACTGTTTCTAATTATTTGTTATAAATAAAACTAAATGAGAGGAAGTTGCACAAGATACGTGTGGTAGACGTAAGTATGTTCTTTAGCAGTTCACTCATTTTGTGGCTAACTCTTTTACTCGTTTCAGGCATTTGACTGTGACCATGCTGGAGCACCGCCTTTAGTCGAGCAAATCGACCCCAGGACTTATTTTTGTAAGCCTAGTAATTATTCTATCGGTGTCTTTTGCCGAACCGCTAATTTACGGGGACGTAAACGCACCAGAATCGGTTGTCAAGCTATGTTGGGGGGGGGACAAACGCAGACACACAGACATATAAATATATATACATATATACGAAGGCCTTCTTTCAGTTTCTGTCTACCAAATCCACTAACAAGGCTTTGGTCAGCCCGAGGCTATAGTAGAAGACACTTGCCCAAGTTGCCAGGCAGTGGGACTGAACCCGGAATCATATGGTTCGTAAGCAAGCTACTTACCACACACCCACTCCTACGCCTATTCTCCTGCTGGTTTATTTTAATATCTTCTTTAGTTATTCCATAAAAACAGGTAATGCCTTTCTGAGATGATGCATTTATCCGATTTCTGTCTCCAACTCTATAGAGTTGCTTAATTTCTCAAAAGGGTCCAATGATATTTCTGTTAGTTGGAGCTGTAACGTTCATCACAGGACATGTTTTCCAATATTTATTTATTTTTTATTATGTATTTTTACCATCCTCCACTTCCTCCTCCTCTTCATCATCATTTATATTTGGTAGTTGCGAGTTTCTGCTACACCCGCTAATGCACCTTTGCATGCCTGCAGGTGTGTGCGGCAATGTGTTCTTATTTTTGCAGGATTTCGAGGAATATAGTACTCTCTTATTAGTGTACTGCTCCAATTTGTTTTGACGTGGGGTTCAGTTTCATTTCATATTAATTTGCTTTAACTTGTGTGTTAGTGTGTACAACCTGAGTACTCTTATCTTATTCGGCCTTTATCTTGATTAGTATGTGCATAAATATTGCTCTTTTAGATTATTAGATGCTTGTTGTAAAGAGTGTGCGTTATGTGCGAAAATTCTCCTAGAGGAGCTAATCTGCTGAACCATGAGTTATTCAATTAAATTGATAGAATCTTGTGTAAAATGTTGGCTGTTCCTAGCAGAACTGTTTATGGAGCAGTGCGTAGTGTTGTGCGCCCCGGTATGGCTTCTATGATTATTTTTCTTAATTTTTCAATGATAACTAATGCACCAATTACAAGTGATGCCGTCCTCACTTACATACCCTACGTTTTGAATATTTCAGTTTCAATGTCCATGTATTTTGAGGAATTTCTTCATCTGCTCCTGGACATTTATTTCTCTAGATGGCGCTACTACGTGCATTAGTGCGTATATGTTTATGTTCCAGCAATTTATTACTGTATCTGGCTGGTTCCCCATGATCTGTTTATCTGTTTAGAGTGGGACATCTCATACAATTGTGGCCAGTGTTTGTAACACGTCCTTATAACTTTTTACTTTGAAGTGTCGGATTATGATTTGTTATAATCATTATTAATAAGGCGTTGAATTGGAAAAGTTGCAAACTGTTGGGCAATTGTCTTGCAGCATTTCTTCCAATTCCTTACTTTATATCTACCACAATATAGGCTCCTGGATGTCATGTGTTCTTGCTATCGCCCCGAGATCACGAAAACAAATACCTGTCAAAAACTTTGTCGACGTTTTAGACTAACACCTCCCACTGTATTTGAGTAATTGTGCCTGGGCTACTAACTGTATACTTGTTGACTTAACACACACACACACACACACACACACACACACACACACACACACACACACACACACACACACACACATATATATATATATATATATATATATATATATATATATATGTATATATATACGCTCACAGACAGAGATATATATTCTGAATAGTAGAATCGACTGTAACGTATGAAGTTCCTAATTTATGTTATCCGCGTACACTCTTTTCCTTTAATTCCTTGGTTCGCAATAAGATAAATTACTCATTCGTCATAACATTTGTAACGTTGAACTAGTGATAGATATCATTATTTACTTCTTCCTGAAGTGTTGGGGAAGGTAGAGTTGGTAAACACTGCCGAAAAATCCACTATTTATTACCAGAAACTTATTTTGCTCTGTTTTCAAACGTCGTCATGTTCAGTTCGTCGATTCTTTTTCCGAAAGTGATAAATTAAATACTAGTCATTTACTGAGGTCGATAACTTTACTAAGGTTGAATAAGATTTCGCTTCAAAATTTGTACATTTTTGTAACAAATTGTTGATTATTTTCAGATATATGAATGTCATACCAACCCTTTCAACTTTATTGCTATAATCAATATTTTTTGTCTGTGCAGTATATTGGATTTTGTATTTTATGTTGAATTGTGCTTTGATAATTGTGTAGTCGAAGTTTATTTGTTTTGAGTGGGTTGATTTTAATGATGAGGTTAACGATTTCAATAGAGATAATGATGTTGTTATTGTAGTTGAAGTTGATGATGATAAATGTTCTTTGTCATGCTCATGATGATATTTTCGTTATTATATACACTATTACGAACAGTTTAACTGAAAACGGACCAATTCGCCTTCTTGGTAGCCAAGAAAAAAATTTCCTTTTGTTATGTATTTAAACTCATCCCAAGATATTACTGTCTGCAGGATTATATTTCTTGTTTTTCTTTCCTGTTTTATTCCTCTTATTCTTACGAACGTTTGGAAAATTGCGAAAAAAATAATGTTTGCTTAAATATTGTTCTATATTGAAAATAATGAGAATTTAATGCCCTATTATGAAATATATAAAATAAGAATGCCTAAAGTATGTACTTAAAAGTTTGTACTAAAGTTTCATGAGTAATAAGGCGGTGAGCTGGCAGAAACGTTAGCACGCCGGGCGAAATGCTTTTCGGTATTTCTTCTGCCGCTACGCTCTGAGTTCAAATTCCGCCGAAGTCGACTTTGCCTTTCATCCTTTCGGGATTGTTAAATAAATACCAGTTACGTACTAGGGTTGATATAATTGACTTAATACGTTTGTCTGTCCTTGTTTGTTTTCTCTTTCTGTAGTCCCTCGTGGGCAGTAAAGAAATAAAACGTTCGTGAGAAATCTAGGAAAATTTCATCTAGTTTTACTCCTTAAATTTCTTAAATCAAACACCTGTCCACTAGATATTAGAGAGCTTTAAAAAGTTATCATTTAAGTCTTCTTAAAAAAAAAAAAATGTTTGCAAGACACAATGAGAAAAATTACATTGCACACTTTATATTTTGAAATTTACAAAAAACATCTTCAAACCTTATTGCTATAGAGTGTCTCATATTCTCCTTATAAATACAATCGAAATTTTGTTCGAAATATTCCACTGGAGATATTGCGATTTCTACAATTTCAAGCGTACTCGACTGAAGCCGCAAAATATCTTCTTCCGAAAGATAAAATATCACTCATTAGCTATAACCATTATCATTAATAAAAAATGTTTACAACCACCACTCTCGCTGTTAGAAAGATTTATAATTTTGTCAAATATTAAACTGCCTTCCAACTCTACAAAAATGTGAGACGTCAGCCTGTCTATCCTTCGTCACGCAATACTTTATTAATCTTGAACTCCACTTGAAAACGTATTTTCAGTTTTACATACATCTGAAAT
>NC_068987.1:52784104-52790086 GCF_001194135.2 Octopus bimaculoides | reverse complement strand
TGAACTCCACTTGAAAACGTATTTTCAGTTTTACATACATCTGAAATCTACTGATCGCGCTTTTTTAACACACGTTAACTTTGAAGAAAAGCATCAACATCATTATATGTTATGACCGACCACTATCACATAGTGTTTTCGGCCTATTATATGAAAGATGGTCACTGAATATTAAAAACAAATTTTAAAAATAACAGATCAAATATTATGAAGAATAAAATCTGACAGAACGAAATTGAAAGCTATTAACGCAAAATACTTTCACCATCTATATTAAGATTTCGTTCAGACTAAACGTAGTAGGAGTTTAAAACAATTAATGTTTCGCTACGAGCAATTAAATGCATAGCCCCTGACTCTGCAGACCACATCATATAGACACATATGTACGTACACACACACACGCACACACACACACATATACACAAAAGCTTATGTAGATACAAATGTATTTATATATTATATAGATATATATACACACACATATATATCATTTTGCACACATACATGTATATAATAAGTAATATAACATCACATAATATAATATGTGTGTATGTACACACACATTAGATATAACTAGGTATTCGTATTCTAAAGGTTATGCAACTATTATGGAGTACGTTTAGATAATGATACTATAAATAAAATCAGCATATGTTTACTGTTTATACGTTTGTCTTATTTAATTCTCGATGTAGAATGTGTATGGATATAATATACATGCATATTGCATTGGTCTTGTGAAAGCTTTGCTCTTCGTGGAAGTAGCAGCGAATATTGTTTTGTTCAGTGTGGGAATTGTATCCACTTCACTTGATATTAAATTTCCTTCAGGAGATAAGACTTCTCGTCAGGAGAGACGGTCAACTTCGCTTGTGATACGTTCCATCAAGAAAGGTGTTATGCCTATGGTAGTATACCGTGTAGCTGTTAAGTAGTAGCTTTTGCTAATGTTGCCGCAGTTGACTTTTCTTTATTTCAGCCCTTGTGGTTGTGCAAGGGAACATGAAATTTTCGTATCTCAATCCTTGTAATAAGGATGGGCCAATTCTGTTTGTCAACCAAAAATTTGACCCACGTTTCCGAATACCTTCTCCTTCCGCTGAATGTAATGTGTTCTTTCACGTATCTTTGAAGGGACAGTTTCATTATTGTTTTGTGATATGCTAAGATTATGAATACTTGCAAATCCATGCTGAATCCATTACACCATATATCACCAAACATTACAATTGCGCTGAAAATATCTCGAGTTAAAGCCAGGAAGATAACTACTACAAAAGGTAAACAATGTATTCCTCTTTCCCAATCATTACGAGACCATCTCACGGAAAGACAGTGGACTATTTCGGGTTGAGCTCTCGCTTCATCTTCTGTTCCACTATGATACATCGGGTGGCACAAGCGCTAGCCCCCTCGGTAATAGATATTTCACTTAAAATATGTTTTAGGTCCGTCTTTTTCACTTGTCTGGACGACACAAGTAAATGCACTGTTCTCATAGAAATACAAACGTAGTGACATCCATTCTAACACGGACGATTATAGATGAACGTAGAAGGTTGGTCCCAGTACGATGAAGAACATATTACAAGCCTTTAGATAATTTAGGAATACCTTCCATATTGGGAGTTACAATATTTCAATATAGAATTTTGCAAGAAAAAAAGCAGAAAAAACGAAAGAAAAGCAGCCTTACCACATTCCTGTCTATTCTCGATACATTTTCTGCTTGCACATTGTTCTTCTTGCAACTGATACAAGTGCTGCGTAATATATTTTAAATGCTCGCGATTTCTTTTACTTTGTGCTTATCTCCTAGTATAATAATCAGTGTAGTGTGTTTATGTTTGTATGTATGTATATGTGTGTGTGCGTTTGTCCAAAATCACGCTGGACGGAATAGGAGAAAGTAATATAAGTGAAAAGAGAAAAGAGTAATTCAGTGGAGAAGTAGAGAGAGTAATAGCCTTGATTGAAATGGAGTGACAGAAAGTAATAGCAATGAGAGAAAAGAAGTGCCAAAGAGTGCGTCGCGTATCTTCTGTCCTTCTCTGTCACAACATATTAATGGGAAAGGAAAGGGTATAAACAAATCAGCGTTTCAACTCTGTAGAAGTATATGTGTATATATGTAAAAAGGAGGCATGTAAATGTTTGTGTATGTGTGCACAATGGAAATGGGATGGTGAATGTTCAACGCGGAAGAGAAAAAAATCAAACAGCGTTTCAACCATTTGGGACTATATGTGTGTATGTGTGGGCGTGTACAAGGGAGGTTATGTGAATCTTTGTATGTGCTATTATGTACTCTATTTTGTACCTTTTTATATATGAAATATTACGATTAGCCGTCATTTTTGACGGCACGGGGTCAGCTAGATATTAATATATTTTGTTTAATTAACATAGTAATATCTCATATGATAGGTTTCCTTGCGTCAAACGTAACATTTTATAGTTTTCAGGATCATTTATGTGGGGATGACGTGTTTTTATATATTTGTATGTGTATATATATATATATATATATATGGCTAATTTTTCATCATGTAAAAGGAAACATGACAGGAAACATGACAGGAAACAAATTGAAATGTGAAAGGAAAACACAAAATTCCGTCAAAACATGAGCGCATCAATTTTGTCAGTCCCTGATTGGGACACTTCAATGTTCAAGAAGTTATCAGTGTATGAATGGTGGCACGTTGTGAAAGCGTTTACTTCGTCAGTAGTAAGCATCAGCACCATCACACCACCACCACCACCACCATCACCACCACACCAACATCACTACTACTACTATTACTACTACTACTACTACTACTACTACTACTACTACTACTACTACTACTACTACTACTACTACTACTACTACTACTACTACTACTACTACTACTACTACTACTACTACTACTACTACTACTACTACTACTACTACTACTACTACTACTACTAATCTTAATAATAGTAATGTTAATAACAATAATAATAACGTTTGGCACTGACACCTTGATCTACCATGCTAAACAGAATTGGTTGTGAATTCAACTGTTACAGCAAAACAATCAAAACTTTTACATGGGTGATGTACAACTGAGTGCTGCAAATGATAAACAGGTAGAAACATTACTGCAGACAGTGCATGGATTTACCAGAGAAATAAACATGAAATTTTGTTTAGAAAAATGTGCCAAAGCAACTTTCAAAAAAGGAAAACTAGTTAAGACTAACAATATCACACTAGATAAAGCAAATTGAATAAGAGTATTAGACCAAAGCCATACTTACTAATACTTAACATTCAATGAACTAGATACGATACAGCACACACATGAAAGAGAAGCTAAGAAAGGAATACTGTAGACGTATTGGATTGATACTGAAAACTGAGCTCAATGTGAAAAACAAGATAATAGGTAACAACGGTCTAGTCGTCCCAGTTACAAGTTACAGCTACAATATTCTTAACTGAACTCTAAATGAGCTGATCAAACTAGAAAGGAAAACAAGCAAGATAATAACAACGCATTGATTATGGCAGGTTATTTGATATACAACTTATTGAAAATGGTGGACGCTTTATACAGCTAGAAAACTATCATAAAATAACAACCATAGAATTATAAAATACCGAATTCAGAAGCAAGAACAACTGGTACAAAAAGCCACGAAACACGAGCAAAACTAAAATATGCTGTCCGTCTTTAAAGAAGCTGAAAAATACAAACACAAAAAAATGTCATAGAACCTGACAACTATGAAGAAAAAGAAGATAAGGCAAAACCTGTAAAACAACTGATATCCAAACTAAAACTGGAGCCGACAACGTATCATGATAAATTGATGGCAAGAAAAGCCCCTACATGGAAAATATTGGGTTAAGATAAGCAGAAAAGAAATAGAAAAAGTAAAATCTCAAAAATGGTTAAGAAGCGCAGGACTTAAAGCAGAGTTTGAAGTAATTTTAATTGTAGCACAAGATCAAAGCCTCCCCACGAGAAATCATCAAAACAAATAAAGAAAAAATACAAGTAACTGCAGAATATTGTGGTGAAGAAACAACAAATCATATTTTATTTGGCTACCGAGTCTTGTCTAAGAAGGAATATATTCACAGACATGACAGAGATGGGACCTATACACAGTGCTATTTAGTGCTATAATTTTCGAGGCAAGCATTCACTCCAATAAATATTATGAGGTATTTAGTATCCGTTCAGTGAATATCTACTGTGCGGACAATATTGTCTTTGAATATAAGTACAAGATCAATAGTTTTGATGCATAGTGGTCTAATCCCTGACCCCAGTAGAAAACTGGTACTGGCATTTTAACGATCCCAGAAGTATGAGAAACAAAGTTTAACTCTTAAAGAGCCGGCCAAAATACTGCAAAGCATTTTATGTAGTACTCTAACACTTGTGCCAATCCACAGTAGATCTTACTATTGTTATAATACAAGCGGCGTTGGGTTTCTGACTTCAATTCATTGTGTTATTTATCTAATTAACTACCATCTTCTTCTTTGATGAAGCATTCGCTTTATTTTTGTCCTTCCTCAGAATCCAATACATCAGCTAAATCAAACACTATAGGCCAGAGATATTCTGGAGAGATTTATCAAAATTAGAAATCAAATGTGTTTGTGTAATTGATACTAATATATAGTCACACTTGGTTTCGATCACGTTTCGATCATGTATTTTTAGCTAATTCACACTGGAACCGCTAGTTGTCACTCACTACCAAGTATGGCTTGGTATACTGTAATACATGTTCGCAAATGTTTTATCCAGATAATAAGGAAACAAACTGTCCATCCATTTCACTTTCTACCTGGTGGAACACCGACACCTTTTCGTCCGACGAATAAACGGTTCTGCCAGAAAGTCAAAAAATGATATGATTTCATTTATAGTTGAGTTAAGTGTGGAAGGGTATCATTCAATACGATTTGCTGAGTTTCCCATATAAGAAAATGCAAAGTGTTATATGGGTCATTCCTCACATGTTGCAGCATTAGGAAATAATATAACATCTTTTATCAACGGACACGAGGATGGATAGTTTCTATATTTTATTGAGCATGTAAAGAAGCAAAACCAAACTGAGCACGGCAAGATTTGAATGCAAAGCTTGATAAAGACGTAATAAAATGCTGCTACGCATTTTGTCCAACACAATAATATTATTATTATCACGTCATCGTTTTAAGCAGTATTATTCAGAAATTGAATAGTGCAGTCTTCCTTTTTCATGTGTTTGTCACTCGACTAATAGTCTCCTACGCAGATTCAGTGCATTTTTTAAATCTTACTACGACGAAGCACTTATGAATGGAAATAAATAAAAACAACAGGAGCTACATCTTCTATAACAAGAGCATCATCGAGGACATTAAACTAATAATAAGAGAAAGAAACCGTAATAATAATAGAATAAGAACAAAAATGTAATTAAGGAGCGTTTTAAATCTATCATCAATATCGCTTGCAGTAAATCGAAATGTAGAAATGTAAAGATTATTCTCTCCTTTTTTCACTGCAATATTTTTCTTTAGGAATCACTTGAAGAGTTCGATTGATTTAATGAGAAAACAGCGTGAATGCTGAATTTGCGAGTTGATGTTTATTAACATTGATCAATTAAACGAAATAGTATGAGTGTACTGCAGAGGTAAATATTGAATGGAACGAAAAGTAGGAAGGCATTGATATTGATCAAAGTTAAGTAGGATTTCTCCTCGTGGAAGGAAACTTAACGTACGATTGTGGAAGAGATAGGGGATGTTAAATAAAGACTCAAATATTTCATATCATTCCGATCATTTTATATTGGGACTGAAACAATAAAAAAATTCAATATTTTACGTATGTTTTCGTATACATACATCTTAATCTCTCTCCCTCTTTCTGTTTGTCTGTCTGTCTGTCTCTCTCTCAGTCTTTATATATATATATACATATATATATATATATA
>NC_068987.1:52778816-52783692 GCF_001194135.2 Octopus bimaculoides | reverse complement strand
GAGAGAGAGAGAGACAGAGAGAGAGACAGAGAGAGGGGCAGAGAATGACAGAGAGAGAGAGGGGGACAGAGAAGGACAGAGTGAGAGAGAGGGACAGAGAAGGACAGAGAGAGACAGAGAATTGTGTGTGTATGTATGTTTGTGTGTCTGTGTATATGTGTGTGTATACATATCTTGTTCATATCGCGTCGAAGCAGCTGAACGCGTTAACTACTAGAGCGTCGGGTCAAGCTAATTTTGTGCTGAATAAAAGTGGTTCGATAAGACGCCTGTAGGTCAAAACATATTGATGGATTCTGAGGAGGCAGATTTTAATAAAATAATTTTACGTGTAAGCACAAGCCACAAGCGGATTCAGAGTTGCACATTACGCTGAATCCGCCTGAGAATTAAACCAAATACAGATGCGTCTGCGGAATTCTCCTCCATATATGCATGGTTTCTTGAGCTGTGAATTCGGTGCATCAACTAGTGAAAATCTCAATATCGATCGACGGAAATCCAATCTCAGGAGGTATGAGAGCTGAACTCTTGGCATCCATAGGACTATGGCCATTCCGCAGCCTTCATCATGTGATAATAATTCCAATCTATAAAAAATTATATCTAGATGCCTATATACATCTTATGAAATACACATATTCATCGGATCTCCTGGATCTCAACTTCACGGAATTCTGACGTGTACTCCTTTGTATGGAATAAAATATATTCTGTTAACTAAGCCTGCTAGAGGAGATTTCTGAGATTGCCACACGATTATATGATACTACAGATATATACGAATGTGTGTGTATACATACGAATATATACGAATGTGTGTGTGTGTGTGTGTGTGTGTGTGTGTGTGTGTGTGTGTGTGTGTGTGTGTGTGTGTGTGTGTGTGTGTGTGTGTGTGTGTGTGTGTATGCCTGCGAGTGTGTATATATTTATAACGCTCTGAACGTACTTAGCGCACAAGCAATATTTTACATAAACAGAACAATTACATCCTACCGATGTACACATCAACCTAAACTGATAATCTGTAATAATTAATAATCTTGTTATTGACATACTCAATCCTGATCGTGATAGCATAGAATAATTACACAAACTATTCATCGAGACCTAACCAATCTGTAAACTTCATTCACGAATAACGATTGGCAATATTAACACTTGACCTATATTTATGAACTGTCCATCTATTAGTTCATCTATGTATTAATCTTACGATTTTCACCGTCGAAGTAAATGAAGCCTTCATAAATTCATTTTAGTGAAAGATAGCGTTATCTATGTTATTATTCTGATATATATGTGAAATATAAAACGGTCGGTTAAGTTCTAGATAATAAGCTATCGAATTTCTAAGCATATTTATCAAAATTGAGAAAAATTGTGGTGCGCGAGCTGCTCACACAAATTGATTGTTATGGTATATTGTGGAAACTCTTCCATTATTCTGTGGTACACTGTTGGTTATCTTCGGTTGGATATATTCAATGAATAAAAATTCATATTTCAACTGGAAAACCTTACCTCTCCACAGTCATTTAAATATATACATACACACACACACGTATATATATATATACATATGCATGTACATATATATATATATATATATATATACAGAGAGAGAGAGAGAGGGGGGAGAGGGAGAGAGGTATATACAGACAGACAGACAGACAGACAGACATATAGACAAACAGAGACAGAGAGAGACAGAAATGCATACATTTGTATATACACGTATGTTTATGCCGTACAAAAATGTGTCAGTGGGTGTTTTTTGTGCAAATGTGTGTGCATGCATTTATGTATGTATTTCCCTCTGTCTTTACCTCTTCTTCACTATATATACATACACAAACACACACACATACACCTATATAATACATACAGGATGCGTAAGGTCATTGAGGACAAACATTTTTGAAGTCATTGCTGCATTTTTTCCTAAAGCTGTATAATCTTTGTTTCAGTAATTTATAATGGCAGTCCCTCAGCTCACTCAAGAAACTAAGAGGCTTGCTGTTATTGTGCTTATAAAGGCTGAGCGACTTATAAAAATATCTCGATTTTTAAAAGTTTCTAAGTCTTTCGTCTACAAAATTTGTAAGGAATTGGGAACTGAAGATGGAAACATATCACCAGTATCAAAGCATAAAACGCATTTTAAATCCACTGAGATCATCAGAACACTTGCATTTATCCAGCAATTTCAACAAACAATTGATTACAAACTCAGAAAATCTCTGAGATCAATTACAACATATCTCTATATGTCAGAAGGAAGAGTCTAAAAGATTCTTAAACAAACTGAAAAATCCAGCAGAGATTTGATTTGCTTTTTCTCTAACGAGAAAAAGTTCAAAAAACTAACTGAAGAAATGACAGATGGTCATGTGTAGACCTTTCTGAAGTTCCAAGTGTTATGCATACAAAATTTCCTGCAACCGTCATGGTTTTACGAGTTGTCAGCAATAAAGGACATGCGATGGCCTTTTTACTTCTTTCCCCAATGCCGCCTACATTAAGGTCCTGGAAATAATTGTTAAGCCCTAGATAGACAGTGTATGCAATGGAACGTTATATGTGTTTAAATAAGTCTTTGCACTATCACATATCACTCTAGTAACACAGGAATGGATGGCTAAAAATGTTCATGGTCACATAACCCCTAATATTTGACCTTCTAATTCCCCAGATCTCTATCCGTTGGACTATTACATGGGGAGCGTTTTTGAAAGAGGGCTCAAGGAACACGCCCAAAATACCGAAGATACTTTGAATGCTGCCATAGTCGAAGTAATGCCCAAAATGAACCAGGACAACTCGATTCGAGCATGTAGATGATTTAGATCTCATATAGAATCAGTTGTTGAAGCTGAAGTTGGCTTTATTGAATAATATTATGGAAAAGAAAGGTTATTTCTATCTTCATAGCATATTTTGATAAAGGAAGTTATATATATATATATATATATATATATATATATATATATATATCCATATATCCTACCTGTGTCTGTGTGAAACCTGATGGCAACCGAAATACCTCTAACATTTTCAATGAGAAAATGGTGTTATAGCTACGTATTCGCTTATGTGCTATGATACGTAAAAAATTCTCCTTCTTCCATTGATGATTTCAAGTCATTGTTTGACTAAGTTTAAAGCAGCATATTTTGGCATTATCTCTCTCCGGGGTTCATTATAAATTTTATAGCTTCTGTACAAACGTTACGCAATCTTTGAATATTTGATAATCTAATCAGTTGATAAGGTTTAGTTTTAATAAAAAAATTATATATCATCACCTTTTTCGTCATGAACCTCGTCGATGTCATCGACGTCCTCCTCCATCCCTCCTCACTCATCATCATCATCATCATCATCATCATCATTTTCATCATCATCATTATTATCGTCGTCGTCGACGTCATCATCATCATCATTATCACTGTTATGAACGAAAACATTCTTCTTGTCCATCTTCGTCTTATTATTATTATTATTATTATTATTATTATTATTATTATTATTATTATTATTATTATTATTATTATTATTATTATTATTATTATTATTATTATTGTTGGTGGTGGTGGTGGTGGCACTCCGTCGCTTACGACGTCGAGGGTTCCAGTTGATCCGATCAACGGAACAGCCTGCTCGTGAAATTAACGTGCCAGTGGCTGAGCACTCCACAGACACGTGTACCCTTAACGTAGTTCTCGGGAATATTCAGCGTGACACAGTGTGACAAGGCTGACCCTTTGAATTACAGGCACAACAAAAACAGGAAGTAAGAGAAAGTTGTGGTGAAAGAGTACAGCAGTGTTCGCCTCCGTCCCCTGCCGGAGCCTCGTGGAGCTTTAGGTGTTTTTGCTCAATAAACACTCACAACGCCCGATCTGGTAATCGAAACCACGATCCTATGACCGCGATTCCGCTGCCCTAACCACTGGGCCATTGCGCCTCCATAATAATAATAGTAGTAATAATAATAATAATAACAACAACAACAACAATAATAATGATAATAATAATAATAATAATAATAATAATAATAATAATAATAATAATAATACCTTAAGAATGAGAACCCACGTCCGAAATTTCCCCAAGACACCTGATGAAGGCTGGCTGATATATCAGCCGAAACGTTGTGTTAGCAACAAGCAAGATGAGGACAAATATCCGTCAAACGTAAATAATGTAAACAATGTATTATTATTGGTAGTAGTAGTAGTAGTAGTAGTAGTAGTAGTAGTAGTAGTAGTAGCAGTAGTAGTTTTATCATTATCATGTTTATTACGGCAACGAGGTTTAGAGAATTGTTAATACGCCGAATAAAAATATTAGCGGTATTTTGTCCGTCTTTTCCTTCTGAATTGAAACTTCGCCTTTGCCTTTCATCTTGGCATGTTGGATCAAATAGCTACCAGTTGAACACTGGTGTCGGTGTAATAGACTTAACACCTGCCTCCAAATTTACTGCCTTGTGGCAAAAGTTGAAAATATTATTTTCATTGGTGTTCTTGTTGTTGCCGTTGCTGTTCTTGTTGCTGGTGTTTTGTATGTTATTAATGTAAGTCTACTAAGGAAATGTAAATGGACAATAATCAACTTTGAGGCTCTATGAATCCCAAATTTTATTTTGGTACGTATGGGAGCCACCCTCTTCGGAGATTCATATTGTTGTTCAATACTCGAAATGAGGAGTAGATCGACAGCGGACAACTGATGAAGGGTCATTCTTTGTGTTACTTCAGCAGTTTTTCATTTGTTTCTTTCGTTGTTTGCATACTGAACTTATTTGTTTTCGAATATTCTGTTGTTTATTGTTGGTGATGCCCACTATCCATATATGCACATGTATATA
>NC_068987.1:52776494-52778806 GCF_001194135.2 Octopus bimaculoides | reverse complement strand
ATTTTCATAGAGCTTATCTGTGAACAACTGCAATTCCGTATTAAGATTAGTGGACAGGTCAATAGTGTGATATTAGACGATTAAAAGCGAAGTGAGAAACATCTGCGTCTTTTTCCTGAGCTCTAAATAGACAGATAATCAAAGAAAAAATTCTGATAGGTATTTAGATAGCTACTTTACTATGTAGACAGATAGACTCTCAGATAAATAGGAAGAATTTTAATCAGTCATATTACTCATCTGATGTTCCTATTAAAACTGATATTTTTTTATTGCTCAGTTCGGAATCAAGTTCTTCAATATAGAATATTTAGCATTAGTCTATGTATGATAATGCGTTTGTTATTCGGTATCTTCATCGAAAACGCAGTGAGCTTATAATGATTAGTTTATTAGAATTGAAGTTAACTTTTAAAATAAACACCTTTGCATGTACTACACTGATACATGTTTTCATTGCCCTTTTCTGTTATTTGTGTAATTGTCATTATTTATGATGGTCAATTTTAGTCGCGGAAGCCCAGAGAGAAACACAATGAAGTTATCACCATACCGTCTTTTCATAATTACATAGGACTTATTCAGCTATATTTTATTTTCCTTTTTGTTATGTATAAGAGATATCTGGCTGCTATTTCTAGCAATATGTTGATTGACTAATGTGGGCTCTGTCGGAATGTGGCGGAATGATTGTCAATGAACCAACGCATATTTTGCTCACCACACCTACAAAAATTATGTTTGATTACTCCCATCACGCCCTACTGTTTCAATACAAAGAACGCAAAGAAGAATAGAAATATTAAATCAGTACATATACAAAAATAAAGGACATAATATATCAACAGTAGTGAACTTTTGCGAGTAAAAATTTAATCCATCAAGCATATTTGCAGGTTGAGAATTAAGGTTTAATGATTGTTGTGATGTACCATCTGTTTACAACTATAATAATAGTTCAAACGGAACTTACTAATTTTCTAGAGGCTGATTTTTTTTTTTTGATCATTAGATTATACAAACAGTTTCCCTTCTATTCCCAATTACATATTTTTTATTTTGCATAACTTTTCCCTTATGTTTTATGGGATACCATGGGGAAACAGTTCTCAGGACAGCACTAATTTATTTCCTCCATGTTTGAATATCAAGAACAATTATGGTATCAAAAACAACTATAGTTAATGATTAAAAAAAAAAAGAAACAGAGAAACAAGAAGATAAATTAACAAAAGAGAAAGTATAATTACTTTATAATTTAATTGATTTCATGCATTTTTCTTAATCTTCAGTACACGGAAATTATGTATTTTCATCCCTTAGACTTATAGCACTTTAATTTGTCTTAAGACTCAATCAGTAAGTTGAGTAAAAATGTGCGAATTTTGACAAGATTTTATTCAAGCATGCAAGATTAACCATGCAACTAATCAAATTTTAAGTGTTATGTGTGTATGTATGAACAAACTATATATGTAAGAATGTATATATAAAAAAAAATATATATATATATATATATATACATGTATGCATATTATATAATATATACATACACGCTTTTCGCCTGCCAAAACCGCTGACAAGGGTCAGCTCAGACCAAGGCAATACTGGAAAGCAAGCCTCTTACCAGACAGCCACATCTGTGGCTATATATATATATATATATATACATGAGTATATACGCATATGGTTATATACATATTTCTATACACACACACACACACACACACACACACACACATATACATACTGACGCACATTCATACCTATCTCGCGACCTACTACTATATATCTCTCATTATGTATAGATGTGTGTGGGTACCATTTGCTCTTTGCTGTGTCTATGTTTGTGTCTTTATGTTTGTACATACGTGTGTACTTCCGTGCTTGTGACGATGATCAAATATACAAAATACCTCCCTTTACTACTTCGCTAAATATAAAATGATACATACCGTCACACCAAGAAAATTTGTTGCATTTAGAGCTGCAGTAACTTCCTCACGAGTAAAGACTAAAGGTGTATGTCGCCGTTTCCGCTTTCTCGCCAGACGATCAAATGCTTTTGCAATCACCCAGATTCCGTCAAATGCGTAACCATGAAATTTGCTATATTCGTTTCCTCGTTTATTGTTGTATTTGTCCAGGTATGTTGCTGGCGTCTGCAGAGATTTGTGAATAAATATTGTGAATATTTTTATTAAGTGTAAAACTGAAGCAATATATTTATATTAATTTTTCAATATAGAAAAGGAGAAAGTTTAAATTCAATTCACTTTGAATAAAAGCAAATATATATATATATATATATA
>NC_068987.1:52775208-52776276 GCF_001194135.2 Octopus bimaculoides | reverse complement strand
TTATGGAGCAACACAAAAATATACAGTGCATAACACAAACTGTAGTGTCAGCAGAAAAAATGTGGATTGTTACTTCACCGTTTTTGTCACTGCGTTTTCTTTTAAAATAGAGAAAACCTGTCAAAATCTAAATCGTTCAAACGATAGCCATCCCGACTTCTAATAGTAACCACTGTGCAATGAAAGCATATTTGCACAATGTTGTTGTACAATTCTGGGTAGATACGATTTTTAATTTTATCAGGTCGAAATTCAACATAGAAGTTCCTTACTTGCGACATCATTTGATTGTTGATGCTGTTGTTTTGTAGCAGCAAATATGGATCTGATGAAATTTAAATGGTCTGAGATCAGTGAAAACTACATCTTAATGTCACATGTATTACATTTATATTATGCAATGTGATATCCTTGTTTTTAAGACTCTCAGTTTTGATTTAATGGAGAATTGGTTGGTTTATAATACACATCGTCTAGTGAACACGTAGTTTCCTTCGTTAATATGTCACGTCACTGTTGTAATTATATGTGAGTTATGCCCCATTCATAATTCTATCGTTAGGTTATCTTGATTTCACGCTAAAACTATCATGATTTATTGAAATTAAGCAGGTGATATCAATGCTAGAATCATATTAGACCTCCACCGATAATTTTATGTAATACTGATATCATGAATATATGACAATTTGCAAAGCAAATTTGAAAGGCAGGACTGAGAGATGGGCTACAATTCAGAATATTAAATATTTACACATTTAGCTATCTCTTAATGAGAAAAGAATGATGGGGAAAATGAACCATAAAATTAGCTACAACAAATGTGAAAACGTAAGATAAAATACGTTTATTTCTTAAAAAAGTAGACATATTCAATATTCAGGGAACGTGTAAACGATGGGCTTCAAATATTATTATTCATTCGGATCACTGTTTCCAATGACAGAAACACATATACAATGCAATATGTATGTAGTTATTCATATATACATATACATATACATATATACATACATATATAAATATATGTATATATATGTATATATATCTATATATATGTATATATAT
>NC_068987.1:52768944-52772105 GCF_001194135.2 Octopus bimaculoides | reverse complement strand
TATATATATATACGTATGTATGTATGTATGTATGTATGTGTGTATATATATACATATGGATATGTATGAATGTAAATACAGAAAGACAGGGAAAGAGGGAGGAGGAGACAAGGCTCACACAATATGTATATGTAAAATGAGTGATTGTAAAGCTAGTGTTTATTAGAACACATTTCATTTTCAAAATTAATAGGATGTAGAGTAAAATTCTCATTTGCAATCACCTGTTTTCAAACCAATAAATGTTCGCATCTGCTAGTGCTGGTATCTCGCTGTTAATCTTATCAAGTAGATATCCTGCATAGAAGTTCCTTACATGTGATACCATTTCATTGATGTTGTGTAGCAACAAATCTTCGTAATGGATAAGGTGAATATTGAATAATATCCGAGCAGCAACAAATACATCATAAATTGAGGTGAATTAATTTCTCAAACACTGTCTGTCCCCAATTTCTCAAACACTGTCTGTCCCCCCAGTAGGGTAAGGTCTGGTGAACGTGGAATGTATTCTACTAAATCACTGTGTCGTATCCAGCTTTTTGCCGACATGTCATTAAGTCATGCAATTACGATGCTGTGGAAGTGCAGGAGTGCCACATGTTTACTGGAGATAAAACCCCAATACTACAAAGTCCTTTGGATGCCTGGTATAACAGTTTTATACATCAAATTTAGATAAATGGGAACAATATCTGTAACATCTAAAAGAATGGTCCAATTAATCGTTTTGATTATGAGATGTACCACGTTTTAACTTGGTGCTCTTCCGTAATATACGTATCCTCAGGTTCCTCATAGGAGGTGTAATTAAGATGGATAATTGAGCCACCTAATGTAGATGTAGCTTCATCGCTCCATATTTCAGTTTGGAACATGTTCTTTGAGAGAATAGGCAATTCTTTGAATGCAACATTTCGAATGATGGCATTTCAATTTGCGATGGATGTTTGACTTTGAAATTCCATCTTACGATTTACTTATGGCGCAGACATTCTTGAAATTTGGCAGAAGATTTATGGGGCTGGTCAGTACCCGAAATCTTCTTCACACTTCCATCTACTTCAAAGTTATCTTATTCAATTGAAGATAAGTCGAGTATTTTTATATGCTTGAAAATACTTCCTAAACAATCTTCGCTCTTCGGTTGCGTTTCCAAATTTTCAGTATATATATACGTGTGTGTGTGTGCGTGTGTGTGCGTGTGTGTATGTGCGTGTGTGTGTGTGTATGTATGGATGCATGTATGTATTATGTATGTATGTAAGTATGTACACATGAACGTATGTATGTATAAAAATACGCTGATAAAGTTACATAGATGTTCATGATGACATCATGCAGTGTGGTTAATTGTGTTTCTGTGTATGTATTTATGTCTGTATATGTGTATGTGTGTATGAATGTATGTATGTATGTCTGTATGAATGTATGTATGCATGTGTGTGTAGCGAAAGTAAGAGAGGTGAGAAAAAGTAAAGGGAGAGAGAAAGAAACAGAGAGCAAGGAAGGAAAATTCAAACAGTGTAACAGAGTAATATTTCACATTTACACATAAAGATAGACACACACACATAGACACATAAGCACTTATATAATATGTGTAAATTTATAGTTTAAAGAATACCTACCCAACCAGAATCCGTAACTAAATTGCTGCTACTGAGTGGGAGGATATCTGTTGCAATGTAACCATGGATTGTCTCATTGATTTGCTCTTGTGTACAATTTTCTTCACTCTGTGTCCACCAATCCTCTGGATAACCACCAAGGATTATCCACTGATACTTTGGTCCGTACATCCCTCTTTTGTAGGCCTGTCTTCAAAGGAGAAATACCAAATTTTAGATACAAATATATTATTATTGATTTAGAATAATCATAATGTAATTAACTTCTACATCATTAATCACGCGTTTCAGATGTATATAAAAGTAACATAAATGTAATCTACATTAAGCGTGAAGGAAAGCTGTATTTTCCTGAAAAATAAAGTATCTCTGTCTGAAACATACACTAAATATTATGTATGCAAAACCGTTTTATCTGTTACAACACACTACATCAGTAGGTGAAACTCTGTTACATAAAAATCAGAACAGAAAAGTTTGAACTATTAGAATATGAAAGCAATGAACTTGCTGTTGTATTGCCTCTATATATCGCAACAGCTTTCAGTGCGATAAATAGACTGACAAGTGTGATTTGTATGTTTGGTAAATATAAATGATATATGAGAAAAACACAGAATTGTTTTATTAATAAATGCGTAATTAAATTATATAAAATCACAGGATCTCGTATCCGATGTACAGTCATTTTTCATTATCTCATATACAGACACACACACACACACACACACACACACACACACACATATATACTGTTGTGTCTGGGGTGAGTCATTCACTTTTAGTGGGTTATATATTTAACACATTCACCGGTAAACTTCACACTCATTTTTTTCATTATTTTTCTAAAATTTTCGTTGTTTCTTGCAAACTTTTTAATAGTTGCTGACTCAACAACTATTGAAAAGTTTGCAAGACGCAGCAAACATTTTAGAAAAATGAAGAAGGAATTGAGTGGTAATATTACCGGTGAGTGTGCTAGATTATAAGCCACTAAAAGAGAAGGACTCTCCCCAGGCAGAGCAAAATATACTTCAACGCACGATCTCATATAAAGAATCTTGCAAACCATATCCCAAAACGAAATATATATATATATACATATATGCATACATATATATAGAGAGAGATAGATAGAAAGATAGATAGATAGATATTGCTATATATATATCAAAATTTATATATATATGTATATGAAGATATATATATATACATATAATATAAATGCATATATATATATATATATATATGTATATATGTATATACGTATATAATTATTATGTATACATGTAGTAAGGAAGTATTATATGTGCACGACATCGGTGGCGATTTTTTCTTCCTCCGTTTTTCCCTTCCTTGGACTTTCCTTGTTTCCGACGAAGAGATCCGCTCGAAACGTTATACTCTCTTTCCTTTCCCGAGCGTCATGTAACACAATCTGTATCACGTCCTCACGTTGTTGTTTATTGTTGTTGTTTTTCGTTGTTGTTTGTTGTCTTTTTCCTTGTTTTGAACCTTTATATATATATA
>NC_068987.1:52756284-52768526 GCF_001194135.2 Octopus bimaculoides | reverse complement strand
TGTGTGTGTGTGTGTGTGTGTGTGTGTGTGTGTGTGTGTGTGTGTGCGTGTGTGCGTGTCTTTTTTATTTCATGATGTTTATGCTTGTTCCAAGAACCGCTTGAGAATCGAACGTTGATGGTTTTAATTTCAGTAATCTAGTGGTTCGGCAAAATAGGACCGATAGAATATTTACCAGGATCAAAAATTAGTTTAGAGATTGATTTATCCCAGTAAACTCTTGAACGCGGTATCCTACGATGGCGCAGTCCATTGACTGTAAAACTAAAGTATTGTATGAACATGAAACTGAAAGTACCGGTAAGTATCATGCGAATCTTTATATTACACTTTATTCTTTTCATTATAACCAAACAAACATCTAGGTAAAGATTGTTTATTAAATTAGTTAAATGGAATGAAGACTTGTTATTCTAATGTAATTATATATCCTGTACTAATGAAAACAATGTATTGAGTACTTAATTCTGTTCATTATAAACAAACATCTATGTATAGTTGTTTATTTAATTACTTAAATGGAATGAAGAATAAAGACTTGTTCTTTTGCTATTCTAATGTAATTATATATCCTGTACCATTTCGTGAACCATTGATAGAGTAACACTAAAAATCTTAACTGCGGCTTGGCTGAGAGAGAGAGAGAGAGAGAGAGAGAGAGAGAGAGAGAGAGAGAGAGAGAGAGAGAGAGAGAGAGAGAGAGAGAGAGAGAGAGAGAGAGAGAGAGAGAGAGAGAGAGAGAGAGAGAAGAAAGAAAGCGTAGAGTAAGTGAAAGAAAAGGGAAATTTAAAGCAGATAATTATATGTTCGAAATGCCTAAATTTCTGTCATCAATTGTATTTTCTTTATCCATCCGCATTTAATGCATCCACATCTTCCTTGTATGTATATAATTCATTGTTAGTATAACTAAAATTAGAAACATCACTAGCCCGGTAAATCCCTCTTTTGATAAACGTTCTCCAATTATGAAGTGCATTGACTGCCTGCAGTTATATTTTGCATTACAAGGCCGTAGCTAATTACAAATAAATGTACCGAAGCAACTATATATAATTGACAGCATTTACAATAGAACCAGCACAGAGGCATATCATCAAATAGTTCATCTCTCATTCATTTAGCCAACTGCGATTCAATTCATTCGTAAATGAACATATATCAATCACACTGTCTAGTTCTCTCGTAACCAGTAAACTGCTTCTTACCAGGTTTTTTTCTTAACTCTTTTAAACTCATGTACAGTTACAACATACTTTGGTACATGTGTCCACATACTTCCTTGAAATTAAGGCAGGAAGTTAATAAATGGAGCGAGTGCAGGCGTGACAGTATGGCAAGAGGTTTGTTTCCCAACCCCAATGCTACTGCCTGCGCTGTATCTTGGACAAGTGTCTTCTACGTGATCCTTGAGCAGGCCAAAGACTTGCGAGTGGATTTGGTAGGCGGAAACTGAAAGACGTTCCTCGTATATTCCGGGATGCGATTGGTATATTGTTGCCTTTGTATATATTTAATTTTGCGCATGCACATTGCTTGTTTATGATTTTGTCGATTACACAATATAGAGGGATCGGTTGAGCACTATCTGTGAGAAAAACAGCACCATGTCGCAATTCACTCAGCCATTAATTTGGAATCGACATGCTGTACTGCTTGGCATTTGCACCGGAAGTTCCAATATGGATATTTCATAGTGTTTGGGTGTCAATAGGTGGTTCGCGGAAGACCATATGTCTGGCAACAGGCCTCTTCACCATGCACACAGGCAGGAAAACCCAGTCATGGTTGTTAGACAATTTCTGCGACCACATCACCCCTAACATCTGGCCACCGAGCTCCTCAGTCTGCAACCCCCTTGATTATTTTGTGGAGGGGCGCTGTTTCAAACTTTTCGGATCACGTGTGTGAGAGCGAATCCGATTGGTTATCTTCAGTTGTGCCTACCATTGACAACCAAATTTTAAAATATCCACTACATCTCTGTCTGCGTACTCGACTGATGCACCCAGTCAAGATCAGAACCAACATCAGGGTATTCTATCAGGTTGAGTATAAAGTAAGCAAAGTTTTGAAACATGAAATTCATCACAATATAATTCAGGAAGTCGGAAATGTTATTCATCAAAGTAAGCACCTTTAAAATCAACATATTTTTGCCGACGAGTTACATGTTTGCTTATTCCGGTAACATAAGAACCAGGAGTTCTGGAACTCATGAACTCTTTGAAAACTCTTTCAGGATCGGTTTGATTTTTGAATTCTTTCTCTCACAGGAAACCATCAAGGTGCTTGAAAAAGTGGTAGTCTGTAGGAGAAAGGTCTGGGAATAAACTGGGTGAAGAGCTTCGTCGCCAACTCTGGAGCGTCAGCAGTGAAACCTGTGGTCAAGCATTGACATGAAGAATGATTGGCCCTCTTCTGTTGACCAGTCTGGGACGGAAGAGTAGCAGTTTGTCGTTCATTTGGCAATATCATGGAAATATGTTTCTGCAGCTATGGTTTTCCCGGATTTTAAGAAGTTATAGTGGATTAGTCATGCAGTACAACACCAAGAAGTTGCCATAACATTGTTTTGAAGAGTAAGAGTTTAGGGAAGTTTTCGGTGCTTTATTTTGGTCCCACCACTGCAAAGGACGTGTATTTATTATTGTACAGAATCCACTTTTCATCGCAAGTAACACTACGGTCGAGAAATGGATCGGTGAGGTTACGAAGAAGAAACGACATGGAAATTTCATATCTGCACATTTTCTGATTTTCATTCAAATCCTGTGTTACCCATTTGTCGAGTTATTTTGATTTTCCGATCGCATGGAAATTGTTGCAGGCAATTTTCTGGCTAACTGGAAGTTCTTTTACCAGTTATCGAGTAGTTTTCCCTATAACGTCCTCAACAACGGTCTTTAATTGACGGTCAACGACGACAGATGGGCGCAAATACGGTCAAGATCTTCAAGGCTCAGGTCTCCACTGCGAAATCGTTTAAACAATTTTCGAGCGGACTACGTGCTGGTCATTTCCTCGCCAAACGTTTTATTGATATCGCGAGCAGTTTCAGATGCTTTACTTCCTTTTTTTGAAGTTTAATAGCAAAATTACTCGAATGTCGTGCTTTGACAGTTTTATTTCTTATAACTGTAACAACACTGAAGGCAGCCAATCGGGGAGCATTTGAATTTCTCATTCCCTAGTTCTATTTCGTCGTAAAGAAAAAGCACACCATGTTTAAGTCGGGGGGCTTGATTAAAATGTGTAGGTTTTATGCTTAATATTTATTAGATAACTTAGAAAACTTAAGCCTTGGCAATTGCTAACAGTATGACCTATGGATACAGAAATTGTTTTGTACAGATTGAAGATATGAATGTATCAAATGTAACATATCTTTTAAAAGCATACTAAATAAAACTATCTAGATGGGGTAAATAAATCCTATCACGTGTTAAAATCACTTTGGCATCACCTTTCATCAAAATGTTAGAAAAACACACACAAAGATAGCATGAATTAAAATTGATAACTTTACAAGCTGATGAGAATTGTGCTTCCTCATTGTTAGTAGTAATCTTTTTTTACAATTGTTGATGTGTCTTTGCATTAAACTAGGACTTTTTTTGCTATCACCGCATGATGTGAAGTAGTTATTTTATTGGCATCTTTCTACAGTGTTAATTTACAACTCAATGTAATTATGTTGAAAGTGTTTATTTACTTTTCTTTGAAAGAAATCAGAACAGAGAATGCCTGCTGTTCACCGGAAATATCAAATTACAGATTCTTTTTCCGCCATGTGTCCCACTACTTTTGTGCGATTTTCTTCATCAAATAACAGTTTATTCAAGTAACAGTAAATAAAGTGACAATAATAAATGATAATAAAACATTACTTTAAAGATGCACTTTTGATGATGTATTTATTTTTAGAATCAATTATTCGACTTAAATCTTGTGTTGTTGATTAGTATATATCATAAATGGATAGTAAAGCAGAGAGCATCACAGCTGATCGTGTTCCTATTACATAATGTTTCAATTTGTCAACCAAGATGAGGGTGGTGTCTAAGGCTTTGTTAAACTAAATACCCTTCAACGCATCAATCTCTATGACTCGTTTGATAGATGGTAGCAAAGGTCGATATAACTAGTACAAGAGCTGATAAATAGAGTATTCAGAAAACTGTGGCTTTCTTTCTGAGAACATTGCAAAAGTATAAAGGGCTAGATTTGTTAAATCAGACAATTTAATATGTGAGTGCATTGGATTGACTTGGAAAGTTATGTTGAGCGGAAGAGGTGAACTCGGTGTATTAGGTGAAATGGAAAGTAAATGTGCTAGCAGTTATAATCTTAAGTCGATGAATAGTTCTCAAACACGTGAATTACACCTAGAGGATATGTATGTGTGTATCTATATGTAAATAAATATGCATATACATACACAATACGTCGCGCACACACTTTAATGTGGTGTGTATGTATGTATATATATATAAAGTAGATTATTCCATGAAATTACCGATATTCAGGGCTAGTATTTCTTGCCTAACTTAGGTCTTATATTCCAATATGATATTCACGTCTGCGACATGCAAAAATCAGAAGATTGTTTGCGCTTCACCAATTCATATTATCCCAGCTGCTCACTAGTATTAATATTCCGGATATTACAAGATTTGTATTGATCGCATGTAACCAATTTTTCTACAGGTTTAATCGCTGAGATTTCTTTTTGAAGAGTTAAACAGAAGAAAACAAACATCTACATACAATCAGAAATTAGGGTTATGCAATCTTGGTTAATTTATCAAGTGAATGACTGTAAAGTCGAAGCCATTCTTCACTTTTATCCATGTTGATCGTACAAAATTAAAATCATCGTTACACAACTTGGTTTGCAAGAAAGAAAGCTAGGGCGGGCAGCGCGTAACTAATATCACTTTGTTAGATCACTGCTTGATTCCAGTCGACATGCAAAGAAAGTTCCGATGTTTGGTTAATCATTTTTTCAATTTCTTCTTAATCTTCATCTAGTCACAACAGGGAAAAAGCACTTAGGATAATCTACTTGAATGTATTCTGTTAACGGAGTCTTACTTCCAGGATTTGAAATGTTTATTCAGCTCGCCTATTCCTGATCTTTATTGATTTCTAATGTAGAATTAAAATACGATGGATATTGTTATATATACAAGTGAAGTACTCTGATAAATTATATTTCACCAGTATAGTGTAACACATTGTTTTCAATGTTAAATGATATGACGAAGAGCATTCTCGTTATATTAGACTTTAAAAGTCATATAGCGGATATTTATCTTCACAATCTTTCAACCTACATTTTTGCAGTTTCAAGTGCTGTTCCAGAATCAATGAAACTAAACGAAATACAAAAGTTTGGTATTTTCTTATGCAGCATTAAGATATCAAAGATGAGACGAGATAAACCACAAAAGTACATTCCATATGTTCGTGCACCAAAAACATGTAAACTTTCGTCGCTAAGTAATTCCATTAAATGTGTCCATTAAAATCCCTTTTATCAATGGAAATGAAGTTTACATGAACGTGGACAACCATGACATTTATGCATGTAATTCCTTAAAGAGGCCAGCGAAATTATTTATACAAGCAATTCTTTAAGGAGACCAGCGAAATGCACAACATTGCGATGTAGTCAGAATATCATTTACAATATGCGACCCTCCAGCATTTCGATATCTTCCTCTTGACAAAATTCAGAAATATGGAAAATAGATTAGATGAAATCTGGCTTTAGCTAAACCCAACAATTATAAATTTTATAATTACAAACCATTTAATTGCATCTTTTAGTGGTATCACACTGAATGCATATAATAGTTACAAAAGTGATATTATTGAATTCAGGTTAGATTACGTTGATATTTTCCAATTTACAATAGAATTACTTTAGAGAATGTTAGTTAAGCACATTACGTAGTAACACATTAGCGAATTTAAATTAAATTTAAAACTGCAAAGAATGAATGGATTGGGATAAAAATACAATCTTTCATTAAAGAAAGAGATCCATTAATATATATATATAGTTCTAAAGTCATATATAAGCATACCTATATAAGATAATCGCAAACGGTGAAGCTAAGACATGTCACCCACGTATGCAGCTGAGTCTGTGCATTTATATATGTGTGCGCGTGTGTGTGTGTGCCTAAATTATATATATATATATATATATATATATATATATATACACACACACATACATGTATATTTGAGCCAACTGTTTTTCTCTAAGGTACAAGTGTCTCAACCCACATACATCGTTGGAATTAAGTCTTTTCGCCGATTTACAAGGGTACTACTTCTTACTCTGTGATATAATTCATTTCATCACTTCTATTACATTTCCCAGAATTCTTAATCAGTCTTGGAAACGCGTTAGCCATCAAAAGACAAAATTTTGTTTTAGAAAACAAGTGATTTACACCAATCAAAATGGACTGATATGTCGACTAGTAGCATATTCTAATTGATTGGTTCATCTTTATCTCATGTAACTCACTATGGTGTAAACACCCATAAGCAATTTTCTATTAGATATTAAATGCATTTGGAATATGTTATTTCTACATACACCAATATATACTGTACTTGGAGTCACCGTCATCACTGTATCACGAAGTCAGAGGGCACTCCGTATCTCACAAAATACCCCTACATCTACGCCAGGGCCTGTGTCTGAGCGGCACGCTACTGGACCGACGCATCATTTCTTTTAAGCCTGAGTCACCTAGATAATTTCTCAGCAGCTTCTACGTTATTTTTCATGGCATTTTACTCCTTCTAGTAATGATTAAGTTTCTAGAAAAAACGATGCATTTCCCATCTAGATTTATATTTAGATGGAAAATGCAATGCTAAGGTGAATATGTCAAATTAATGATTGTTGGCAGCAATAAGTATTGTAGTATTTATATGTTAGTTTAATTTATATAATTTGAAAATAAGTAATATGTACCGCTAAAAGTTTGAGAAAAGACAAGTTAATGCATTATTTTATTAATATCGGTGCTTACATGTGTCAGGTGGTGCTGCCCTATTAACTGGAACGTATTACAGGAGATATCAGTAATCTGTAGGTTGTGTAGTTAAAATCTCCTAATATTTACTAAACATCGTCTGCAGAAATTTTATCCCTGTAGTACATAATTATGCGAAACTGCTTGACGTATATGTAAGTGCTATGATTCTCTTCTGAAATCAATGCTAAACATAAAATCGGTTCAATAAATGTTTCTTCCTTCTTGAAGACGAATAAGATTATGTTATGGGGAAGTAAACAACAAAACGAAGAGCGTCAAAAAGAATAATATTAGTTTTTATATATATATATACTCCAACATTGTACGGTACATTTATCATATCTACACATTTCAATATAGCATCAGGTGTTACAGCGGCAAATATGAACACAAATACATGTATTGGTACACACACGCACAAACATACATAATATGTGTATACACACACTTAACATGTTCGCACGCACAAAGACACGCAAACAGATACACAACCCGATGTAGCTCTTCGATTCGGTTATGTTATAATCTAGCCTCGCTGTAACTTTTCCCTCCTATATGACGGATTTAATCATGCATTTCTCTTTGTGTGAACAGGTTCCTGGTTCTCAGCAGTTATTCATGGGAGTAGTCTCTTGGTGGTGTTTGCTTCTAATTATGCTTCTAATAATGGAGCAGAAGCTGTATGATAGTTTAACCGAGCAAATGTTGATTTTTTTTTTATTATCCGTCTTATTATTGGAGTGGTTATATATTAATTCATCGTTAAAGCCATTATTTGCTGAAAAATTGTTGTGATAGGGGGCAATCTTCTCGGGAATTTCTTTAGATGAATAAAGATTAGATGGCTAGATATTCTGTTACAAATGCTGGCTGTCAAATTTTTAAATACTATGGTGAGGGTCACAAAACTGTTTGTGTATATGGGAATGTTTCTGGTTTGGTTTATGATAAGCTTTATAAGACGAGGAGTTTAGAGCTGGGGAAATATAAAAAAAGTCAACATTAGACAGATTAATAGTGACTGTGATTTTAAGGCCTAATTCACTAGGATCTGACCATAACAGCCTAGGAACACACCCAATTCTTCGTCTGAGTATAGATCAGCATCAAGGAATGGGTACTTGGATCTTCTATGTGCTTCATACAAAAGAGACCTACAAGAGCGGATATGTCAGCACTGTGGCACGATCCCGTTGATATATCGAAAAACTCATCATTATCGGACATTGTTTACCCATGCTAAGCCCTTACTAAACTAGTGTTTTTCTGGCATGCAAAATTGCATCTACAGGGTCTATATCAACATGTTATTTAGCAAACTCGATGTAATCAAGTGATCTCGATGTGGAGGGATAAATATCAACAATATTGAACTGTGTAAAACTAGCACTCCAGATGTTCTTAAACCAAATTATTACAGTAAAACTGCTGTAGCCTGAACGTCTCTCTCTAATTATATTAATAATGTTTCTTTATACTTTTTAGCTACGAGCGCGATTTCAGTTCTCGCTGGATTTAACACTCTACCAGTGGGTTTATTCAAAAAATTAGGTTTATGGCTTTTTACAGTAATAACAGATTCTCTTTTTGTTAAGCCTTCCAATCTATTGTTGATTTTATTACATTTAGCGAGGGAGTTAGCTTTAAACGAAGATGTACATCGGGCTATGCGAAAGCGATTTCAACATTCCCTATATTCTTCACATATCTTCCTTCCAACCCAGGGACAAATGTTAAGCCAATATTTTGGCTAGCCACGTATGAGACTTGAAGTCTAACACCACACCATATAGAATTAAATTTTAAATTAGTTGAAAAGTTCGCACCACATGTCAACGGATCAAAAACGTGTCATCGAGCGTAGCTGAAAGTACAGACATACTTTTCAGATCTAAGGATTCTACCACACTGCTGAATTTCAGATCTGAAATGTTGAGCGGTTATAAACCTATGGATGAGTTCCTGAACGCGAATTGGAAAATACCACCCACTCCGGATTGAGCAGCTGTAGAGCAGACTGTAGGTCACTACCCATTAAGCCTACTGTCTTTACGGTCAAAGGTGACGTAGCCCTAACTCTCTAACTCTTGCTCTTTTCTGTTTTAATTTTCGTTTCCCGGTTTCTCAACCTTCCACATTTTACATCTACTCCTTTCTCATCTTTTATTATTTTTCTCTCATCATATCGTCTTGTTTAAACTTGTTATGTAATGTCAGCATAGCCTCAAGATTGCGTGAATGCATATCTATCTATCGTTCAATTACAAGGAATAGCTAACACGAAACTGCAAAGAAAGGGTCTTTTTGAATATGTCACAGGGGTAAAGCGAACATGGAATCGTATAGTTATGAAGTGAATTTCTCATTTACACAATGCTGCATGTAATAAGGTGAAGTCAAATAAAAGTAATTTGCATAAAAGCTATATATTTGATACTTAGGAAATTGAATTTGGCTCTAAGAGATAAATATACGCTGTTGCTGATGCGTTTATTTTATTTTTAAAAGAGAGCAATTAATTTAAAGTTTATTGCAAATTGTCTCCCATAAAAATCTAGTTTCTTAAAAGTAAACTCCATTATGAATTAGAAAATCACCACTTATCTTCAGGTGTATCTACTGGCTGTAGTTTAAACTTCGATGGTTTTCGTGTGAGAAGTTTAGACAAGTTTAATTCATTGTTTCCATCCTACCTAATCTTAAATCGTAGTGAATCATTGAATGCTTCATAAAGGAAATTGACATAAATTATATATTCACTTTCAGAAATGGCGCGCAAGTGACGACCGTGCATTTGACAAGCTCATAAATCTATTCGTTGCAAAAATATCCGCTTCATCAAATAATATTCAACGTTTATTGTAAATGATACCAAATATGTATATAAATGAATACGTTTACATTAAACAGCAGGAAATATCACTCACTGCAATATAATAATATGTACAGATATCAAAACTGTAAATATCATAGCACAATGAGGATTAGAATTTATTGATTACTACCGTCATTTGCGTAATGTTTCCAAGAAGTCTTGAAGCTGTCATATCTTCTTAAAATCTTATCATCATTTAGAATTTAATTCTGCATTACACTTTACCATAAAAACTTACACAAACTAACATGTTTTGAACGCTATGACACAGATTGTCGCGGGGAACTTTGCACAAATTACTTTGGCCAGTCATTTACTAAAGATAGAAAATATTTCCGACAAAGACATATATTCCCAGACATAATTACTTAGAAATAAGCAGATGAATTTTTCGAGCAGTATGATAATCTGACAGCGACTACCAGAATTATGATTATATAAATTTAGATGATAAATAAACAAAAAATGTATCACGTTTAATCAACATCCAAAAGATTAAATAAATCAAAAATTCGTTTTTATTTTGCCTTAAGCTTTGAGATTTTTCCTGATACAGAATGTAGCAAGTTGTGAAATAACTGCTACTTCAGAAAGTATAGGAAAGGCATATTGAGAACAAAGATTTTCCCGGGGATTAGCGTTTATAGGCTTCTAGTCGGCGAAACGTATGCAAGTGAAATATGTTTCTATGAAAATGTTCCAAAATGAAATTCAAATATTTGCCCACCTCGAAATAAGTAAGCAATGCACATTTATTAAGATCCACTTAAGCATCTATTCTGATACCTAATGCTATTTCTCTCTCCCTCTCCCTCTCTCTCACTCTCTCTTTCTCTTTCTCTCTCTCTCTTTATATATGTATGTCTGTATATATGTATATATATGTGGGGGGGGGTGTATGTGTGTGTGGTGTGTGTGTGTGTGTGTGTGTGTATGTGTCAGTTTAGTGCAAAGATAATGGCTGATTTTAAGATCCTTATTAATGAAAAAGCCCATCATTAAGACAATATATATTCGTTAGCATAATTTCCATTGTTTTCTAGAAATTCATTCCACGCTTATAATACCACGGCTGTAAAATTGTTTATATTTTGATGCGACATATCAATCACTCTCATTTTCAACCTCTTCTCTTGATGTCAGCCCAAGACCATTCAAACGGTTCTGTAGTCCTCAAAATAAGTGATAATCAGAAGCATGGGCTGGAGAATATGGACGATGAAGTAATATTTCCCAACAAAGCTCTTCCAAAAGATCATTCGTCAGTCGAGCTGTGTGACGACGTGCATTACCATGGTGGGAGATGATTTCCTTTCTCTTGACTAAGCAGGGTCGCTTTCTGTTCAAAGCTTTCAAACGGTGAAGTTGATCACAGTAGAGATGATTAGTAATTGTTTTATTGTTGTCTCACAGTTCGTAGTGGACACTTCCTTGAATATCCCACCATAGACTCAACATAATTTTCCTATGATAAAGTCTTTTCTTTGTTGTTGAACAGGTCTTCCTCATCGACTGATCCACAATCAAGGGCGTTTAACGTTATGGTAAAGGATCTACTTCTCAACGCCTGTAACAATCTCCCCTAAAAATGATCGCTTAATCATTTTTGTCATGAAAGTAATGACTGACAACAAACAACACGCTGTTGCAGATTCTCTGAACACAGTTCTTGCGAGACCAATTTTCCAACGACTGAAACCTTTTGGATCCTTTTCAGTTGACGTAGATCAGTCGTATGGTTATATTAAACCGTTCTGCAAGTTTTCTACAAGTAGCCGTTGAATTTTCTGTTTTGAACGACGTATGTTTGGCTTGTCTTTTAAACGTAAACCCATACTTCTGAAGCGTGAATTCTATCTTCTGCAACTTCTTTCACTCACAACATCCTCTCTATAAACTCTCTGAAATGACTACCACTGTGCTTACATTGAAATGTTTATGAAACTCATAGAGTAATGTGATCTTTAGATGGGGCCAACATGGGTGCGAATATAGCAGAAGATTATGGCCAAAACGATCAGAATCTGAAAGAAAAATTTATAAATTACTCATTCTGACATTTTAAAAATATTGCAAGTGGCACAATTTAAAAAAATTCAATCTAAATCCATTTTATGAAAGATCGGCCATTAACTTTGTCCCAACATGATACATGTATACACAGACACAGACACATTTATGTATATATATATATGTGTGTTTGTGTGTGTGTGTGTGTGTGTGTGTGTGTGTGTGCGTATATATATATGTGTGTGTGTATATATATATATATATATATATGTGTGTGTGTGTGTGTGTGT
>NC_068987.1:52755181-52756196 GCF_001194135.2 Octopus bimaculoides | reverse complement strand
TATATATATATATATATATATATATATATATATATATATATATATATATGCGTGTGGCTATTTTAATTGTATATATTTCTAAACAGATACTTTACTATGCATGCAGTAAATATGTTTTGTAGTCATTTCCATTGTTTGCACCTTAACAAACGGGAACGGAATAAGGTGACTGACAAGTCGTCCATTAATGTTAGAAGTAGGCATAAATATTGGTTTAAAATTTTGGCACAGGGCCAGATATTTCGGAGAAGGTGGTTAGCCGATCACAAGGATCCTATTGCTGAAATGGCACTTATTTTATCGAACATCGAAAGGACGAAAAGCAAAGTCGATCTCGGAGGAATTTGAACTCAGTACGTAATAGGCTCTTTCCGTCCCCTTAAATCATCTAAGCATCCGCACAATAAAAATTATTGTCTAAACCATTCATTCTAGCCCCATTTTATAGGGGAAATCATTATGCTGCCTTAGTACCGCAGCTGTTAAATATTAACCAACGAGCAGGCTTCTTAGCATTTTGCGAAATGCTGCTTAAACTTTTGCCCGGCGTGCTAACATTTCTGCTAGCGCGCCGCCTTGAAAGAGCGCATGAGTATTGATTGTGACTGAGGGGTAGTACATTTATATTTCATTGTATTAAATATGAGACGTGAATATATGCATGTGTGGCGTGTCTGTCTGTCTATCTGCTTGTCAGTCTCTCAGTCTGTCTTTCTGTCTGTGTGCTGCTAACATCTTCAGAATTCATAAATTTCCGAGAGAAAGTGAAAAAAAAAATTAAAGATGTACGTAATAGCATGTAAATAATAAATCGAAAAACCCTTTTGGATTGTAAATGCCACAAGGACCCACTTCCGTAGGCATACTTAGAATGTTTCTATCCAAAATACATTTACATGGTATTATTTATAACTTTATATATATATATATACACGCGCAGCACACGTTTGTATATGTTAAATGAGTGATGTATTGCATGATAGATAAAGAATATCAGAGAAATAAAAAGATAGAG
>NC_068987.1:52753136-52754389 GCF_001194135.2 Octopus bimaculoides | reverse complement strand
ATATATATATATATATATATATATAAACATACATGTGAGAGATTATATTGAATGTTAGTCATATTTTTGCAAAGGCTCAATTAAAGCAAGTACTATAATGAGTAAATTGCTAAAGAAAGTCTACTGTGGACATACCGACAGAAATGTTTGCCAATGCATTAGGTAGCACTAATGCTACTTGTTTGCAGGTAGCTAGAAATATAACACCTCACTTTACGAGAAACCGCATTACGAGACCCCTGGTTTACGAGTTTTATGTTATAAAAGATTAAACAACCATTTCTTGTATGTGGAAAAGTTGCAAGAAGTGGCGTCTACACAACCACGGTACAAATTACAGATATGAGTTATTTAACAAATCATTATTGCTTCTATCTAAAATATCTCCCTTGACTCTATGTCGGTAACCTAAACTTACACTCTAGGTTCAGAGGTTTCAATCATCTGATTTCATTGATTATGATTTAATTTTACATACATATTTAATGTAGCAGAAAATAAACATGTGAGTCTGCTGCCCTGGAACTAAAGAAGTTTAAGATGAATTTCCTTTCAATAGAAAATCTTATTCTTTTATTAATAGGAGTTAAGTCGTTTGGGTCCACATAAAACTTTAAATTTCAAATCATTTTACACCTTAATTTGTGAGGTTGCTTAAAATACTTATTCATATATTTACATCCTTAATAACCTTTCAAAGAGCATAACATATAACACAAAATCTAGAAGCATATATTAGGAATTTAGAGATTTACATGTATTCATTTCTTAACAGAATTGATCAATTTCAAAATTGCGTCATTTTAGTTATAGATAGAAAGATAAACCTGTTTTACTGGATAACGTTTATGTAACAGCTTGAACTTATAATGAATAACGATATGACTGATTCATAATTTATCCTATATTTCATTCAATTTATCCTTATATTTTAGATAAGAACGAATAGGAAACCTAAAACTGCTGCAAATAAAAAAAAAGAAAAATGTTCAAATACATGCACAAAAAATTGGACCCGGTGTTCATTGATCAGACACCCAAAACTTATGAAGAAGGACATGCGATTTGACTTGACAGAAATTGAAAGCCTATCAATCACTATAATGTGCCACTTTAAAGTAACGCTAACGCAGATACATATGCTCCTCTCTCACCCTCTTCCTTTTTCGTTTTTCTGTCTCTGCCTGTCTGCCTCTCATTCCATTTCTCTCTCTCTCTCACCATCTCTCTCTCTCTCCCATTGTATATATATA
>NC_068987.1:52746879-52753022 GCF_001194135.2 Octopus bimaculoides | reverse complement strand
TATATGCATACATACACACATATATGTGCGTATACATATAATTGTATAAATACTGATATCTCTATACCAATATATAAGTTCAGAGAGAGAGAGAAATTGAAATGTGAGTGTATGTATGCGTATGTGTGAGCTTTATACTGATCTAAGAAAATACTCAACATTTTATACATTTATAGTATTCTAATCAATCAAACGACAAAGTTCCACCAACACCACCAATAGCACACGACTAACAGCATCAAAAAAAGAAATCTAAATGTATTTGTTCGACTCCTATCTAATTGTATCCGACAATGGTCACTCTACTTCAAAATGATACCTATCAGAATAAAAAATAATATTAATAATCAAATAAAATGAGATAAAATGATTGGAGTAGTGAAGGAATACTAAAGAATAAGAACAAAAACATCTAACCAAGACAACTAAAGCAATTGTTGTTTGAAGTCGATGTGCAGACGTTTGTAGTTTCCTTCTAATACATCGAACATTGATTTCTGTACAATTCCAAATTACATAGAACAATATAGATGTAAAACAGCACAAATATAAACCTTACAGTGTTTTTGTGGGCAGGAACAAAGTGCTGTTTTTGCTAAGGTCGGCTATGATATTTTGCGTAAGCTACTAATAATCTAATTTCCTCCATTAACTTTTTTTCACTTTTGGTCAGTTTCACTTCTTGTTTCGACAAGAAGTTGATTTATTTTCCTGTTACAACGCCGTTTGATGTATTGTATCGTCATTTGAAGCTTATCAGCACATGATGTGTGTTTCTTTTATATTCGTTATATGAAATCATTATAACTAGCTAGACAGCAACGAAGAGAATAATTGAATTGATTCGTTAGACACAACACAACGTACATCGAAATATGAATACAAGCACACACACGCGTGCGCTCGCACATACAGCAGAAACAACAAACACAATAGTAATTTCTCACTTAGATACAGTATTAGCTCGCTTTTCTTTTTATATAGAAAGAAAGCAGCCGATATGTTCGATCACCCATTTTGGGAATGTTGTCATATATTATTATATCGACAAACTCAGTACTCATTAACTGGCACTTCTTGTATCGAATATTAACAGCTGAAGTGCACAGTAGGTAGAGGGACATGACTATATTGTCAGTCATATTGTCCGTACTTTGACCGATTCTTTCGGCTAAACTGCCTCTTTCATTATAGCAAGATCCATTTAGTTATAATGAAATCAATACAAAGAATGAGTAGATTAATATGAAGGCTAATAAACATCAAAAATATTGATTTTTCTGACGTATGTTTTGTGCTGTTTCCGATATGAAATCAAGTGCATTCACACAATGACCATTGCTTTCCGAGTTTAGATGTAATATCCCCGGTTAAACTAATACATTGTTTACCAACTCTAAGATAGTAGGGTACAATTTAAGCGAGAGTAGCTTCGATTCATCAGATATCGATCACTACGTAGATGATTTCAGTACCAATTATTATTGTCAGGAATAATCTTTAAAGTAATTATAGTTATAATTTTGCTTTGTTTTGTTTTGTTTTTGAGAAGGAAAGATATACATAATATGACGATTTTCGCCGTACAGGTGGCTATTTTTTCACCAATCCAAACACTATAAAACATGATTAAAACTGTGCGAGTTATTATTTATATGAATTCAATATTACAGTCTCGAATTCTTACGAACTTACTGAGTAGGGCTCATTCGTGCATACAGTATAAAAGGTAATATGACAGCGCTAGTCTCTATATTCACTGATATTTGTATAAGCAATATAGATCTGTTCTTGTGTCCTTGCAAATGTCATTGTTAACAGACAACCCTACGTTATTTTCCAACTGCATTATTTAAACACGCAAAGCCGAATAAGAATAACATACTATATAGTGTAGTTCTGCAAAGGAATAGATAAGAATGCCAATATATCCGTATAGTATTATCGTTACAAGAGAACAAAGCATTGGCTTTAAAGAGATTCAGAAAAAATAACCGTCCCTGCAGAACCAAAAACTGAGATTCCAGGTAGAGGGCGTATTCTTCCACAAAAATTACAATAATCCTAGTTAGCATTAGAGCTTGTGCTTCGATGCATTTGAAGCTGAAAAAGTATCGTCAGCAGATACCGAAATACAAATAGTTATGGAAACAGCTATTTTCTTGAATATTGTAAGACCCTTACAAAAACAACACTAATAATGACAATCATAATAACAACAAAAACAAGAACAAGAACAACAATAATAATGGATGCAATACCAGGCACTGGCTGTCATGGTTTCTGATCTTAAATGTTTGGAAATGTGATCATGTACACGTTTTTTTATTTGATGGGCTACACCTTGTTTTGTGTTTGATGTGTAACTGATGGGCTACAGCAAATATTCTCCTCGATATCACATATATTTTATCAGTTGTTTGACCATAATCAGTTGAGCATGCCTTTTAGTGGTTGATGATATTTGCATCTCTAATCACGAACAGTAGTAGTGTGGAAGTATCATAGCCATGAGTTGAGAGGAATTATTTGGGGTTTGAATTATTCACATCTGGAAACATGGTTGCTTCGTTGAACATCCTTAAGCAACACTTGTTCAGAGACTTTTTGAGCGGGATGGGCTACTCGACCTGAAGAGATTTCTAACTTGGCCCCCACTTGCAAGTTCATGCGCTGTTTACATTGATATAAGATCACCATCACGCGCACATATGGATGTGATGCATGTGCCCGGTGTGCCATTATCAGTCGGGCAATCATGATAGGTATACTGGGCTTTGTGTATTTTACTCCAGTGTCACTTTGTGGAACGACTCATGTACTTAGAAGAGCATTATCACTGTGAAAACAACATCCATTCATGAATTTTTTAATTAATTAACTTTTTTTTAAATACATATTTTACCTGTGAATTTGCGTGTATAAACTGGGAATGCATACAATGAGCCTCTATGCCCTAGGTGTACGGAAACCACTCGGCGAGAAATGGAAGAAAATTTGAAGAAAGAAGAAAAAAGACAACATAATAATAATAATGGGAAATTAGAACCGAGAAATCAACTCTGACACCTTATAATAAACACCAAAACAAAAGAAACATCAAAAGATATAGATGAGTGTCAGGGGATTGTGAACAAGTCATGACAGCATTCTACATAGCACTGGACCAGTTAGGAGGTAATACAACTGAGTAAGCATAAACACCAAGCGTAAAAAAAACATCTAACATCTGCAGAATTAGAAACAAGGAAAAATAATATCACTTCCATCCCAGAAAATCGGGCTGAAACAGTAGATGCAGGCACTGGGAATAATGAACTGATAATTATTATCAATATATTGATAGATACAACTTTCAACATAAGGTAGGGTTCTTAGAACATGAAGTAGTAGATGGCTGACGATGAGGTAACAGAAACTAAAAAGGAACTTGAAGCTGCAATGGTTGAAGCCAATAAACAGAAGATACTAGAGGTAAATGTCGATATATTGTTAGACGTTTCTAAACATCTACAACTGAATGAGATCAATTACCAAAGTTTCAGAACAGCAAATCAAATTGTTATACGTTCAACATATATGACTATGCCATGAAGCAGCTTCTCTTTGAAACTGAGACAGACTTAACTTCATTAAACTATTTTATATACTCAATATTTATTGCTTCCATATAGAGAAAAGGCGTCAGACTAAAGAAAAAACTCCGAAAACAGCACCCGAACCGCCAAGGTAAAAAGAGAATAAGTAAGGAAATCCAGAGATTCTCACGAGAATTATCGGCTTTAGGTAAACAAAGGAAATAATGTAAACACGAGAATGGATAAAAAGAAAGATGAAATAAAAGTACAATCAGGTAAAGATGAATGAAGTCTTGAGGCAAAAGAGATGGTCAAGCAAGAAGTTCAGGTTTAATGCCCAACGCTTACGGCTTACACAGTTATGAAAGCAGAAACACATTTTACAGACGAAATAAAATATTTCAAATGGATGCTAAGTAATTCTACAGAGAGTTAGGGAAACAGTCAATCGAAGTAAAAGACCCTCGTGAAATACTGACATTTTTGGAAAGTAAATAGAGCAATAGAAAGGAATTTAACGAGGAAGTTAAATGGGTAGGGAGAGGAGAATAATGAATGAGTGAAATTGAAGAACAGGAATGGCAAAATATTACAAAGTAAGAATTAATTCAGGCCCTATCTAAAGCTCATAAATTCTGGCATAATAGCCTCATCATCAAACCGCCATATCATCAGGAACCCCTAAAGGACTCAAAGCCAGTCAACATTTAGGGATAGCATACCTACTCCCCAAACAAGTGACACAAAAGATCCAAACAAATATAGGCCGATCAGTTGTTTGGTAACTATGTACAGATTACTTACATGCATCCTCATCGAATGGATGCACCAAATTCTCGATTGAAACAACACATTTCGTCTTGAACAAAATGGTGCAAAAGAAACCATGTGACTGCAATGCTGTTAATAAAGTATGATTCGTGAAAACTGCTAATCAAAAAGACGAAGTCATATCATAGAATGGATTGACTATTTTAAGGCGTTTAACAATTACCCACATAGCTGGATCATAATGACAGCTATGTGTCATGGAATATTCCAGGACGATTCCTGCTCCCCTCTTTTCTTCTGTCTCGCCCTTATTCCCTTGTCTCACTTGTTGTATAGAACAAATTAGGGGGAACAAATTGTTTGATAAGATCATCTCACACTTGTTCTGCATAGATGATCTGAAATTATATGCAAAAGATGACAAGTATCTGAAATCGTTACTGGTAACTGTGAATCAATGCATTGATAATATCAATATGGATAAGTGTGCAAAAACTATATTAAGACGCGGTAAACTGACAGCTAATACCTCCCCACTACTTGACAATGATAACACTATAAAGGATCTTGAGCTTACTCAAATCTATAGAAACAATTGCCAACCGGTACTTATTTTATCGACACGAAAATATGAAACGTAAAGTCGACCTCAGCGGAATTCGTCCACACTCAGAAGTAAAGACGAGCGAAATGACGCTAAGCATTTTGTCCAGCGAGGTTACGATTCTGCTAGCCGGGCAACTTACTCACTAAATTAATAGTCCTTTTTACTACAGGTAAGGCCTGGATTTTTTTGGGAGGGGTATTTGATTACATCGACTCCAGTACTCAATTGGTACTTCATTTATTGACCCCGTAAGGATGAAAGGCAAATTCGACCTCGGTGGAAATTGAACACGGAAGGTAGCAGCAGAAGAGATACTGCTACGCAGTTTGCCCGGCGTGCTAACGATTCTGCCAGCTCGCCGCATTACACACTAAATTAATAACATTAATAGAAATTCTTCCAACTGTACACCGAAGATCTAAAGTGTTGGGACAGCGGGCTAGTCGATTACGTCGGCCACTTTACTAAACCTGTAGTTATGTCATCGACCCTGAAATCGTGAAATCTATTTCCACGGTGGAATTTCGTCCGTCTTTATGTTCTGAATACCATTTCCGCAAAGGTCGACCTTGCCTTTCATCCTTTTGGTGGGTTGTTAAAATAAATGCAAGCTGAATGCTGGACTCAATGTAATCGACTTTCCCCCTTCCATGGATTTGCTTGTTTTGTGCCAAAATGTTGAACCATTACTATTATTAGCGTGATTTCACAACTCATGCGGCAGTTAAGTTTTAGTTCAAAGGTGGTTTGTGCTTTGTTTTGACCTTTTTTGTTTATTGCATTGAGCTTTCTATGTGCGCAATGTCTTATAGTCTTACATGCTGCGTCTCTTCCATATTGGTTTAGCTTCCTCTCTTTTTGATATATCTGTTTTCAATCTCTGCATACCTCCTTCTTCTACTTCCTGACCTTTAAATTTCGATAATTTAAACAATGCATTCGGAGATATTATGCTGTCGGTTGAAATTGATAAATCGATTATAAGACGTATCGTTTCTTGACTGCCTTTTGACAACAATATCCTCTGAGTTTGCCTTAATCTCTCTGTCTATACATATTGGCATATCTGAGAGTACACTCCTTAGTCATTCTCCGTCACACGTTTTCTTACGCACATTTGTTGCATCACTTTTTTCATTCGGGATTTCAAAATGTTTGCTTCAATTCCACTATACGGCGATATAAAT
>NC_068987.1:52743867-52746546 GCF_001194135.2 Octopus bimaculoides | reverse complement strand
ATATATATGCACAAACATACATATAATACGTGTGTATGCATATATATGCACACACACTCACACACACATGCATGCATACATATATATTGTATTGCAACTAAAACTGGATCTCTGTAAACGATTTGATTGATTGCTTCTGCTCAACCTTCTTTCACATATTCTGCTGTTAGTCTTTCTATCATGGTTCATCTTATGTTTTTATGTTTTTATTTTTATTTTTATTTTTAGATTATCGTACTGCAATAAATTTTCCTTTGGTCTAAACTTTGATTCACGCACTCTGAAGCTTCTGCTAAGTTTTTCTATTAATCACTTTTGCAATTTTCAGTCTTGTCAGGTATAGGACATGTTAGTGATTTACTTCCTATCGCTTTAGCATGTCATTCTTAATCCCGTTTTCAGCTCTTTCGGCATTTTAAATGTTTTCGTTTTCTTGTTATTGTTGCGCTTGCTTCTCCATGCTAATTTGTGTCAGTTACTTCAGCCTGTGGTTTATATTTCTTGGCATCCCTGAAAAGCAAACATTTACATGTTTGTTTTATTCGTAAACTTTTTATGCAATTGCATGTTTCCCTTTGTGATTTTACTTGATATTTTTCTAGTCCCATGGTAAATATGTTAACAATGATATTCTAGTTTTAGAAATTATCACTCCGTATTCTCTATTCATTTGTCAGAATTTTGGGTTGTGCATTCTAAATGTCGTAATCTTGTTTCTCCATGTACTCTTCCAGTTGAGAATAGTGTATGTTTGTGTGTGCATGCGTGTGTGCATGCGTGTGCAGGATAATATTAACAACAACAACAAGAATAATAATAATTATAATAGTAATAATAATGATAATAGCAATAATAATATTAATAATAATTTTCCCCCTATATTTGCCTTCGTATATCTGTCGTTGAATGCCTAAAAACATATCTACTTAACCTTGAGTCTCAGTTCAACCTAACTATAATAAATCTCATATTCATTATATGAATCTAATTCCTGACTTGATAACAAAATTATTTGTTAATTTTCTAAACTTAAAAGTTATCTTGGTGCATATGTTCTTACCGAATTTCTAAAAATTCATTATTATTTTTATCATTATTTCCTGTCGGGGAAGATTTTCAGAATTCCGTTATGTTGTCCCTATACAGAATACTATTATGCTCTTTCTTCTAATGATTATATAGTTTTACTTCTTCAACGACCAAGACGAGGACAGCACTCCGACTAATACATAACACACAATGTATTATGGGCACATCATAAACCTGATAAACTGCCAGTTTTCCTATGAACGAACGAAATTAGCCACTCTTTATTGAGATTCTACCAAAAACCAGGAGATAATACAGCGTAGAAAGATGCTAATTACTGCGAAGCTGCCAGGTGCACCAGCAACGATCGGAAATGAACATTCTTTAGTGAGATACTAGCCAAAACCACGAGGCACTAGAGCGTGCAAATATCTTCATTATTTAGTTTAAAGAGCTGGAGTCGTGTTTTCTTTGGTTGGGACATGCGATCTTAATGTCGAACATTAAAATAAGCAAATATAAGATTTACAGCGATCACAATTGTAGAAATTGTCGAGGAAGGAGTCTGAAACTACTGTAAATAAGTTTTCCTCAAACAACTACGTGAAGCATATGGCGTGATTGTGATTGCATTGTAGAAGAATTTGTGATAAAACGCAAAGTAAAGTGTAAGGGGATTAAAGGGCAAAGTTGGAAGCAATGACTAATATTGCACATCTGACAACACTATTTAGAAAGGCAGGAATTCCTCGCTTAGTGGAAATAGTGCGTCTCTGAAAAGCTGGCCGTAACGCGAAATTTCGTATTACGAGAGTCATTTTCCCATTGATCTTCATATTATTAAGTAAGATTGGTTGCCTAAGAGCATTTACAAAAAAAAAAGAGAAGAGCAAGATAACAATAAAGAACAGCTGAAAATAACTATTTCTAAATACACACGATACAATATAATCACATAAAAGCACAAAACTTTTGAAGAAGACTAAGTTATGGAATTAGAATCGTAACACTGTAAGAGTAGGTTCTGAACACAAAAGACATTGACTATTGTTATTGAGAGACAATATTAATATTCATGAGCTTGAGAACTGGAGATCATCCAAATCTTTCGCTTTTATGACGGATCATCTCATTTTAGAGCTCTGTATAGGAATTGAACTCATTGTGAACTCCTCTAGTACATTTTATGTTCTGTTCATAAAATTCCGTTAGCTGAGGCAGAAATAACCTGAAGGAGGCGTGTATGAGTGATCAGGTTTGTACCAATGATTTTCTGTTGCTCCACGAGGAAGGAGAGCATTGCTGATGAAGTTTTTTCATATTTATTTGGGGAAGAATAATCAGTTCTGCTCTGACATCATGCGTGATTACATGTGACGGCTTGTGTATGCATATATATATATATATATATATTCACGTTTAAGTTAAAGGTGTTTAAAGCCTCTAAGGGATAGATGTGGTAAAAGGTCTACGGCAACAGGTAATTTGGCGGGTAAACCGTAGTTTATTTTATGTAGTCGATAAGAAAATTGAGGAAAAATGACAACAAAAAGTGTGTATTTTGCGCTAGCAAGCAATTATTTCATTAGTTAAGAAAGGGAAATATATATTTCCCTCACCATGGTACATAGAAACGAACGTAAACTCACT
>NC_068987.1:52742824-52743736 GCF_001194135.2 Octopus bimaculoides | reverse complement strand
ATATTATATATACATATACGTTTATATAATGCAGTATATATATATATATATATATATATATATATATAAATGTATATACTCATATACATAAATTTATATGCATCTCCATATGTATGTATACATATATGTATTTATTTATGTATGTAATGACGTATGTTTAGATATATGTCTTACTGCACCGTGTTTTATTGTATTGTTATGTTTATGTTAGTGTAAGCGCTAATGATTTAGAATTTATCTCTATTATTATAGTTATAGAGATAATAATTATTATCTTCATAAAAATCATTATCGGTGGTAGTCATTGTGCAACTAATTATATTAGTCTGTGATGTTTTGATAATACAACATATTATAACAATTAAGCGCATATAACAACAAACATTGTTTGCTCCCGCGACATTGTGATCTTTCGACTAATTTTTTATCATTTTTAGAATATGATTGTGATGTAAATTCTTCCCATATCATAGTAGTTTGCAAGTGTTCGTTCGGCGTGTTCTAAATTTCTATCGTATCAAACTGTTTTACTCTAAATTGAAGAACATACCTAATTTTATGTATCTCAATGCTCTGAATTTATGAAAAATGTGGACAGATCACAGATCGAGCGCTTTTCAAGAATACCTTGTCAATCAGAACCAACCGTTGTGTAGCCAACAACAGACAAAACAACGTGGTATTTAGGAAGACTCAATTTACACGTTTTCGTCACTGTCATGATTTGGAAATAGGCGCAGAGTGGCTGTTTGGTAAGTAGCCTGTTACCAACCACATGGTTCCCGTTTCATTCCCACTGCGTGACATCTTAGGCAGGTGTCTTCTACTATAGCCTCGGGCGGACCAAGCGTTGTGAATGGATTTGGTAGACGCAAACTGAAAGAAGCCTGTCGTATATATGTGTATATATAT
>NC_068987.1:52741010-52742743 GCF_001194135.2 Octopus bimaculoides | reverse complement strand
TATATATATGTGCATGTATGTATGTATGTATGTATGTGTGTGTATGTGTTAGTGTGTCTGTGTTTGTCCCCTCCAACATCGCTTGACAACCGATGCTGGTGTTTTTACGTCTCCGTAACTTAGCGGTTCGGCAAAAGTGACCGATATAATAAGTACTAGGCATACAAAGAATAAGTCCTGGGGTCGATTTACTCGACTAAAGGCGGTGCCCCAGCATGGCCGCAATCAAATGACTGAAACAAGTAAAAAGAAAAAAAGAAAAATGAATAGAATGTCACTGAACTTTGAAATAGTAGCTATTAAATTTGTTTGAATATGCCCTCATTTTTATCGAAATCGAAATGACAGATTGGAAGGGTAAATTACTGTAAAATGCGGAGTAGTATGTGGTGTATTATTCACGAGGAAAAGACGGAAATACTACAGTTGGATAGACTTGGTTTCGTATATTTCCGCTATAACACACCTGATATATGCTGAGAGACCAGCAACAGTGTTGCAGTACATGCGGAAAATTGCTGCTTATTCTTCTGCAAAAGTACAATGAACGGGAAAATATCATATTTAATGTAGTAGTTCTAAACACCCGAAAATCTGGAAGAGTCAACGACAGAATGATTTTGATGATGTAACTTCTCAGTTGACATTTTGTTGAACAATAAATGCAACTACAAGAGCACAGTAATAGTTATAATAATAAAATACAAAATAATTGTTAAGACTATGTTCAGGATTGCAATATCTTGCAGCAAACTTGATCTCATGGTGCAAAAGTTCCCATTTTGCAATCAGTTTTACATCTTTTGAGGTCCTATTCATGATTTTCCATTATTGTACGTTATTGTTTCATTAAAATCAAAGATACATCTCCTTCTATGTGATCTCCATGGTTTGCCATTTTTCTCTGTTTCAGAAGTTCTGTTTGACATTTATTACTCGTCCGATAACCTTTAGAAGTTTATACATTCCACTAATTCTTTTTTCTGTAGTTACAAATAGAAATAATATGGCGTGTAAGATCATATTGATATCAATTATTTTTAAAATATTCAAAATACTTTGCTGGAGCAAATTAATGACATCAAGAGAAAGATCTAACATGCCACTTACGATCAATAAGATAGATATTTGTATACTTGTAAGTGCTTGCGCAAACAAAAAGCAATGGAGTGATATATTAACGGAAGTCCCACCCCTCCCCCATATATATATATGTATATATATATACAGAGAGTGAGAGAGAGAGAAAGAAAGAAAGAAAGAAAAAGAGAAAGAAATAAAGAAAGAAAGAAAGAAAGAGAGAAGAGACAAATATATAGAGATAGAGAATGATTTTAAAATTTCACCTCTATATGTGAAATTTACACGTATGTAAGTGTGTGTTTATATATATTAATGTGTTATGTTCAGTTATAGTAAAAGCAATTTTACATTAATCTGAAGGGTCACTCCATACATTGGGGATTACAAATTTATTATTCATCAAGAAGAATCATACTGATAATGACTTAGACGCTTTTCCCCTGCTTTTAGGTCACTTTAAACAGAACCCTTGATTGAATAACACTGTGTAAAAAACTATGTATTTCGCTGATATACGACCTGCGTTGGACCCCTTGTTTGTAAAATCACCGAAATTGGAGCTTAAATATTGTCTATCCACAGCACTTACTCAGCATTACCTGAAACCTCTGGTTCTAATTGACACAACTTTCACTCATAACTTATATATA
>NC_068987.1:52738277-52739183 GCF_001194135.2 Octopus bimaculoides | reverse complement strand
AGGTATCTTTACCCTTGTCGTACGGAATCGATTTACCTATTATCAACCATTCAAGAGAGTAATCTCTTTTCTCATCTTTCAATTTCCAAATTAAACTACTGAGCGCCGTACTATTTTGTTTATTCCTATCCCTAAATGTCGAATAATGATTAGAAATTCTTCTCGAGACTTCAAGTGACGAAGCTCCAATATAACTCCAAATCTTCTTATCCGTTATAACATTACACCTATATACAATGTTTTTAGTTTTAGCATTTGCACTTAGGAATCGAATTCTATTAGGATTATCTTCAGAAATTTCTATTAATTTATTACCATAGTTAATGGTATTATCAATTTCTTTTTTATCTTGAAAATTATCTCTAACATTGTCTCTAGTATTAATATTATTGCTCTCTATATTTATATCAATAGAATCATGACTAGAATTAGAGGATAAAAGTTTAAAGTTATCAGCGGCGATAATTTGGGTTAAATTTTCGGTATTAGAAAAACCGAACCTTACCTTATGCGCGTTAATGACCTTATAGTAATGTGAGTTCTTAGGAGAATATTTACTAACTACATTCCTAATTAAATGACTAAATTTGATTTAATTTGTTTCCCATATGGGACGATAAACCATAAACTATCTTGTTTCTTAGAATTATAACTTACATTTTTATCCATAAAAAACTTAAGTTCACCATTATCAGTCCTGGATACATTACCGTTGGATTTTGGTTTATGCTTAATCTTTCTAAACAAGTTAACATTATCATTATTATTATTATTATTATTATTATTATTATTATTATTATTATTAGTTTTATAACTACCCTTACTCCTATTATTAACATTATTAATTTTATTAATATTATTAACATCAACATTAGAGGAAGCAGAATCTGGATTAATATAGTATAC
>NC_068987.1:52734417-52736298 GCF_001194135.2 Octopus bimaculoides | reverse complement strand
ATATATATATATATATACATGTATATATATACATATACAACATATATATACACACATTTAAACGCATGAATATATCTTTCTATACAAGTATATATTATGTATGAATGAAAGTGAGTATTCTGGTCGCATGTATGTATGTATTTATACATATAAGTTCAGCTTGTGATTTCAAATGATTTTTTTGATATTATTGTTCTATTGCGAGAAGATAGATGGCTGCTGATTTTAATATTTACTTTGGGGATTTTCATATCCCTTTTTTTAGCCATAGCTAATATAAGGCGAACTTTATGCAATCGAGGAAGTCTTGGCGTATTTTTCAATTCGAGATATTGCTGAAAATACAAACATCTATTAATAGACGTATTTTACAAGGTTTGTATGCCGCCCTATATCTGTAGAGAACTATATGCGTGTCCTTGTTATTGTTATTGGTGTGGATACACTTAATTCGCTTCATTGAAAAGTTCTTTCTCTAAAGGCACTCCAGACTTGACCGTTGTTTTTTTATTATCTCACCTGGCAGTGAGGATTCTTTTCAACAAATATATACGGCCCTGCGGAATACAATCTGGCAGAACATGCCACCGCTTAGAGATTCCATCTATAATTTTAGTGTAATAAAGAGATAAAAATATAAGAAATAATGCGAAAGCATGACGAAATAAGACGATGTGCGTCTGACAATTGTTAAAACATTTCATTATATGGACGTAACTTTATTTTTTGTGGCATAATTGTTTTGATAAAGAAAACTAGTTATTAGCTCTATTTAAATCATAAGAATCACTTACATTACAAAAGACGTTTGGAGCCATCTGGGGAGAAAAGTTTCCGAGAATGATACGAACATCTTTCTCCTGTAAAAGAAAAGGAAAGGGTAATATATCGCTCCTCAAAGATGTCATATAAACAAATATAAAATACTATCATAAACGTGCATTTCTTTTCGTAATTCCCACGTGTATGTATGTATATATATATATACATACATTACATGTGTTTATTCATATGTATGTGTATTTATATATGCATATGTATATGTGTGTATGTGTGTGTATATTTATATATATATACATATATATATATATGTATGTATGTATGTATGTATATATATATATATATGTGTGTGTGTGTCAGAGACAGTGAAAAAGGGAGAGAAAGAAAGAAAAACACTTCCCTGCGAATATGGATACATGGATATCACCATTGTTTAAATTATGCCAATATTTGAATACAATCTGAAGATAATTTCAACATTTCTGAATGTCTTTATACTTTTCCATATGTGACGATATATTGAATGTATGTATAAATAAATGTATGTATACGTGTACGTATGTATGTACGTACGGACGTATGTATACTTATATGTATGTATGTATGCATGTATGTATGTATGTTTGTATTATGTATGTATGCATGTGTGTGTATGTATGCATGTATGTATGCATGTATGTATGCATGTATGTATGCATGTATGTATGCATGTATGTATGTGTGAGTGTGAGTGTGTATGTATGTATGCGCTTTTAGGATTTCTCCACCACATTTCAACTGCTGTTTTCTTTACACCCAGTGTCATAGTGATAGAATACATATTAAAATTAGAACATTGAAACACAAAGTTAAATATATATTTTTGTACGTGCATATGTATATGTGTACGTATAAGGATGCATATGTGTTTAGATGAGTGTATGTTTATGCGTGCATATATACATATGTATGCACATACATATATGCATAGATACATATATACACTCATATATAAACATATACGTATATGCATAAAAATTTAGTTGATTCAATTTATACGTACTTCATATGCATATATATATATGTATATATATATATATATATATATATATATATATATAT
>NC_068987.1:52732794-52734066 GCF_001194135.2 Octopus bimaculoides | reverse complement strand
ATGTTCATAAGAGAATAGTAAGTTTGAATGTTCATAGCAGTCAATAAAATTAAAACTGTATATCAATTTGTTTGAATGTACAAAGTTCATTAATTTTAGTGGTGGTCGACAAGTCATATTGAAAAAAACAAAACTAGTGTGAAATGAAAATAGGGAAAACAATGGGAATTAGGTTTACAGTTTCTCTGATCCTTTTCTAATAGACGCTGTCGATTGTAGTGGTGCGTTTTGTGAATTACCGAAAACAAGAAAACACCAAGACACACTTAATGTTGCGTATCAACACCCAATTCAAAAACATGGAAGCATACAACATTATCCAAAACATACCACTCCTTATGAAAGATCCACGAATGAAAAAGTCGCTAGAAACACATACGATTATTAAAAGAAGAGACAATCGCAAACCCTAACAAATTACTCACCAGCGCCAAATTACCCACCAAAAATGCAACTCCACAAGTCAAAAAGTTCAACCACCCTAACTGTGGAACTTGCATCTATCTCTTAGAGGGCTCAACATACAAATTTAAGTCAGGTCAAACTTTTACCATAAAATATGACTTCACCTGTGCTTCGAAGAACTTAATCTATGTTCTTAAATGTTGAGGTTGTGGTGGTGACTACATTGGTCAAACTAGCTTAAATTTGAGGGATAGACTTACAGTGCACAGGCAACAAATCCAGGACACCACTCCTAGGAAAATTCCCGTAAGCAAGCACCTAGAGCAATGCCCTGTAGATATAAACCCTAAATACCAAATCTTCCCTCTTTATCAATGCACTGGAAACACTTCAACCCAATTCTGTATAAATAAGGAAAACATATTGATTAAAAAATATAAACCACACCTGAATATCCTTTGGAAAGAAGAAAAAGCACTAAAAAGAAAAGAAAGAACACTCAATTTCAACACAAAAAACAACCAACAACAGCAAAAAATGTTTTTAAAGACTTTAGTAAAATCTTCTATCCTGATCCCGAAACCGCAACTCCCAATAACCATACAAACACCAGTTGCCGACCCACCTAACTCCAGACCAATCAAAACCGAACTTCAGCGAATACAACGAAATGACCCTTTAAGAGAACTAACCAAACGGAGCGACTTATGATTGTATCCACAAAGAAACCAACCAAGCAGAACGACAAGCTTGACCACAGAAAAAACGTCACGAGTATTTAAACTAATCAAAAAAGAGACCATCTCGCGGGAAAGAAATTATAAATTCATGAGATCCCAAATAATAAGACTACAAGCGATAGCGTCT
>NC_068987.1:52732030-52732281 GCF_001194135.2 Octopus bimaculoides | reverse complement strand
TATATATATATATATATATATATTACCATTAAAGCCATTCTGGAGCACCCCTTTAAAGGGTTTTAGTTGGAGAAATCGACACCAGAACGTATTCATTGTAAACCTAGTACTCATTATTGTCCTCTTGTGCTGAACCACTAAGTTACGAGGAAAGAAACACATCAACTGTGGTTGTCAAACTATGGTGGGAAGAAAAGCAGAGACACAAACACACACACATACATATGCACACACATACATACATACATACA
>NC_068987.1:52727133-52731930 GCF_001194135.2 Octopus bimaculoides | reverse complement strand
CAGGGTTGTGGCTTAAATAATGGAGATAGGTAAATGAAAGAAGACAAATATATAACAACGAACAGTTTCTCCTAAACGTGATTGTATCTACCTACATCAAAGAGCTGACAAACATTTGTTGGTATCTTTGTGATCACGAGGCAAATGTACGTTCAACAACCGCTGGGTTAGCATTGGTGTGCTTTATCCGGACCTAGTCAGTAGTATTTCCCACGCTTGTAGGAAAGCGTTGTGGACTGAACTGTCACCCCAGCACATGACTGCCAGTGGACTGGACGAGTCTTATAAACAGATGAGCCAATAAACAGTTGAGATCGAACTGTAAGAGCGTTAATCTGGTTATTGTTTCTGCATTTTAGTATTGGATTGTGATTATGTGAACGGTTACAATAAGATAACCAACTCTTGTTACATTGCTTGCTGTTATGCGGCTATCTTTGGTATTGTGATATACTGTTACAAAGACAAATTATATATCATCACGGACAATATAACAGCAAGAATAGGGACTATTTTACATGCATATACATTTTCATTTGTTTCAGTTATTGTGATTTGTTGTATATTTTCTTTCTTATTCTACGTTAGTACTGGCACCTTATACATTTCAAATCCTTGTAGTTTTGAAGTAATTATTGTCGATATGTATTGACCAAAATTTGTTTGGAATAAAATATTGTTCATTACATTGACTTCACTAATTTCGGTACATTTGTAGAATACTTCCCGAGACACTAGCTAAAATGGCTTACGATTTATACTTTCGTTTCTTTACACTAAATAAAATTAGCCTTTCATTACACTGAGGCAAGGATAAACAACAGAAACCTCACACAGCAAGTATTATGCTAGATTTTATTTATTGAACCCGTTAAAGGGAATCCCCAGGATAGCTTTGGTTCTATGAATGAAACTAAATGAATAATATTTTTATATTTTTTTATATAAATATAATTATCAACAAAGCAACTGATCGGGAAACTGTAATCCTCTTTTCTCGAAAAACGCTAACCTTGTGCCCAAGCTACAAACAATACTATGAGCTAAAGACTTCAAATTTAACGCACCGGAGACGCTTATATTGCCGTTAGGAGACATCGAATTAACAACAGGGAATGAAGTTCGAACCTCTGTTAGCTGTTAGCTCTCACAACCATGTAAATATAACTATGTTTGTGCGTGTGTGTATTTGTGCGTTTGTGTGTATGTATGCGTACGTGTGTCTATGTCTGCAAATGCATTGGCACTTAAATCTCAAATTCATAAACATACACACACACAAAACTGAAATATGAGCATTCATATTTATACATTATTTTAAAACTGATTTCGTATGTGCTGACAGCTTTTGCATAGCAAATTGTAAATAGTGAGGTAATGATTAACATCTATTATTCATATTCAGCATAATACATAAAACATTAGATTATCGAATAATAGAAATAATGAAGCATTTTATATTTTTACTTACTCTTTCAGAGCAGGAAAATGTACTTTAAGACATTCATGTGATAATACTTTTGTTTTGTGAGATTTATTTATTTTTATATTAGCCCTGGAGCGACTGTAAATATTATTTTAAACTTTAATGCCTTCCTTTTATTTTCTTCCACCTGTATATTAATTTCCATTAACACGTGTTGCCATGAAATATTCAGCATATATTGCGTATATTTTTAATCGATGGCTTTCAGAAATATTCCATTTATTATGTACATGAAATGAATAGTTTCAATGGAGAAAAAAGAGATACATTTGGGCTTTTAATTCTATTGCGGAAGGCACATCTCAAATGGACAAAATACCCTCCAAGTATTCGCAGATTCCAATCCCTAAACTGTGACAACAGAATATTTCTCAGTTAATTTCCTGTAGAAAATTATCGTATTAAATGGAAAAAAGTGATACAGTGACGAATGTGACAGTTCTAACTTTAAAGGACTTACAGGCATCGGGAAATTTCTCTCTGTGATGTGATCTATAATTCTGTTCTGTCCAACTAAAAGCTTCATAAATTTATGCTTTATAAACCGAAAAGAACTAAAGAGACCAAATGTTCAAAGTTTTTCACGGCATCTGAAGTTAAGTCTATCCTTAATAATATATATTAACCTCTCTGAGAAATAACGCATTGTGATTAAACTGTAGTATTTTCGCTACTAGGAAATGGATAGAATCACCTAACCTTACACTTATTTATAAAATCAATTAATTGACAATCTGGTTCGTCAACTGATTTTTCTAAAACACTTTTTTGTCTTCTGTCGGTGTGTTTGCGTAGGCATTTTTGAACAATGTTTACTGATCCATAATATGAGTGTCGTTTCGATTTATTAAAATTATCGTGGTAATCACTTTAAGTATGTTAGCTTAATTAACTTAAATAACTTCATTAGCTATTAATTAATATAGCGTGGAAAGTGCAGAACAGCAAAGAGTAACACTTCGGTGAGAGTCTAATCTATTATCTGATTTTAATTATAGATTCAAGATATTCTAATCAAATACAAACTAAAACAGTCGAATTACCAACTTTTCAACACTAGTTGAAGCCAGGTCACTGTGCATACTCCCTAAAGTCCTTGGGGAATTCACAAACAGACTAGCAGTATCGTCAAATATGAGATGGAGGGGAGACCTGGCAGTGGGAATTATATAATTCTAGAATGAAAGTGCCAGTATATGTGGTTAAATGTAGCCTTCGTTAATTTGAGCAGCACTTCCTTTTCAGTGATAATTTCAATTCTTGGAAATTGATAAATTAGGAAGTCCATGTGTCAAAGGAGTAAAATGACTCTCATAAATAGAACACTTTCAGCTTAGATGGAAAAAAAAACTGCAAAGAGAGAGGGAGAGAGAGAGTAGGAGAGGAACAGGGAAGGACAGAGAGAGGAGAAGGGCGGAATATCGAGAAATTCGTTGATTATGAATAACAGTGATATGGCCAAACGAAATACCTCAGGGAAACATTGTTTTCAATAAATTGCTTTACTATTCTAAACACAAATAAACTGTTTTTGTTTAGTTTTGTGATTTAGTTCGCTATTTGATTTATTTGATACATGATATTCCATTATTGAATTAGTTTTGCAACTTTAACAGTATATATGTTTAAACTGACACTGTTATATATGTTATATTGTTGGCGAGTTACAAGAAATGCTGGTTTACATCAGGATTTCTTATCTTATCACACATTTTAACCACCTTTTACTATGATTCCAAATGCTGCAAATGATTATATTAGATATTGTAAAATAAAATTTCTACTGTCAATCATGTCAGTGTGTTTCCGAGTTGGAGCTGTGTTGAAAACCGATGATGGTCATTAAATTGATTTTAATAATAATGGTTTCAAATTCTTGGCACAAAATCAGCAAATTCGAGGAAGCGCGTAAGTCGATTATATCGGCGTCTAGTGCTCAACTGGTACTTACTTTATGAAGCCAGAAAGAATGAAAGGCAAAGTCGACCTCGGCAGAATTTGAAATCTAAACGTAGTGGCAGAGAAAATGCCGCAAAGCATTTCACATTTAACGAGTATACCAGCTCGTCGCATTGTTGACTTTCACGATAATAATAATTTAGACTGAACCCAATGAACACGAAATTCTTAAATAGGGAAGAACTATAACTAGAATTAAAATTGTTCAAGTTATATCAGCACCAATTTCTGGGGTTTCATATTTATCGATTCTTCACTTAGTGACCAGCTGTTCCACAGTTATACGAAAATGCTATAAAACAAGAACTAAGACGCAATGTAACAGATAGAAGTAGACCCTTTTATAGTGTTATCATGTACTCTGCAACATTTATAAAAACATAATGCACTGACGACTATAGAAGTGTGTGGACAAGTAATCCACATATAAACTGTAAAGACATAAATATAATGTGGCTCAAAATATTAATGGAAGTGTATTATAGTGACATCAGCACAACCTAAACCAGAGCAGTGACCCTTAGAATATGTGAAAGGTTTAGTGAACACTGGTGTGAATAGACTGAGAGAAAATAAGTATCGGAAGTGAATAGATATCCCGCAGAGCATCAATGAAAATACAGAAAGAAAATTTCACTCACATTGAAAAACACAAGATATTATAACAGTACAAAAAATTAATCCTCTCCGAACGAAAATAGAATACATGAATGGCACAACAAGACAAAAATTAACAAAAAATAACGAAATAAAACAAAGAGAAAAAAAAAAAAAATTTTGAAAATCTAAAATCAAGTAAACACACAGTTTTTTCTAAGGTAGGCACCAGCAAACACAACAGCAACACAAAGAGAAAATAAAAGAAAACAATGCAGTGTAAAGAGAAGAGGAACACATAAAATCACTGGAGTGGTTAGTAACCGAGATGTAACCTGACAGCATAACATTCAAATGTAAATCAGTCACAGGAATTGGAATTATTGACGGGGTCATGGTTGTTTGCTGATAAAAAAATCTGATAATAGAAATAAACGACAAGCGCACAGCTTGACATTTATCTATCATGATATTTGATAGCTTACGGTATATATATATATATATATATATATATATATATATATATATATATATATCGTTTCTAGAAATACATAAATCCGGGGAAGAAACCCGCTCAGATATGTAGAGTAATGAAATATATATATAATGCATGTATGTAACGATGTATATTTGTGCATATGTGTTTATGTGTGTGTATGTGGGCGCCCGTATGGGTGTATGTAAGCATATGGATATGTGTAAGTGTGTGTATGTATGTATATATATATAAATATATATATATATATATATATATA
>NC_068987.1:52725780-52726896 GCF_001194135.2 Octopus bimaculoides | reverse complement strand
TATATGTATATATATTCATGTGTGTGTGTGTGCGCGCGTATGTGTGAATTGGTATCATGCATTTGGTGAGCAATGTTAGCGGTTGAATTTGAAACTGCACGAAACAAGGCAATCCTAGGCTATAAATATAACCCACTTGAGAGATATTGTTATTGCTTGTCATTCAGTTGTCTGCTGAATCATGCGAAACTCTTATGCAATTATACACGTGAGCTGAAATGTAACTACTCTTTACTTCAGAAATCATACATCAATGAACATTGACTGAAAAGAGCTAATGAGTTGGGCATCCGAAAGATTTTTCCATAAAGTATCCATCCATCCATACATACATACATACACACACACATACATACATACATACATACATGCATACATACATACACACCTACTACATACGTACATACGTGCAGTCATACATACATATACACCTACCCACGTGCACACAAACACACACCCATATATATATATATATAAATGTATGTATATATATATGCGTGTGAGAGAGAAGGAGACAGAGAGAGAAAACTAGAGGAACATAAAAGAAAGAATAACGAAAGAAAGAATGCAAGAAGGAAAGAAAGAAAGAAGTACACATTACTTTAAATTTCTAATGAGAACGTACTCAGTATGGTGAATTATTTTATATGAAGAATTCACAAATCACAAGACTCCAAATCTCGTGGAAGGAAACATCTTTATACGCAAAATAATTATCAAGTGAATATGAAATTTATATAGCAATTGTTTTATAAGAATCATTTAACAGTATTGTATAAAGCCGTGCGTTGCTCACCCTTAGACATGAAATATTTTTGAGAAAATTCCGATTAATAGCGTTAAGAATAAGCTAACACAGATCTTATATATATGATAGAATTCCTTCAACAAAGAGTAAGGGTGAGAGAGTAAGAGAGTAAGAGTGTAGAGAGTAGGAGTGAGAGAGGGGAGTTTAAGAGAGAAGAGAGTGAGAGAGAGTAAGAGATAGGAGAGAAAGAATAGGGGTGAAGAGAAGTGGGAGTGAAGAGAAGTAGGAGGAGAAGTAGGAGTGAAGAGAGGTGAAGAGACGTACAGAGAAGTAGGAGTCGTAGCAGGAGGGGGAGGTGGGGGAGGGGG
>NC_068987.1:52722734-52725119 GCF_001194135.2 Octopus bimaculoides | reverse complement strand
GTTAAGACAAAATGGATGATCGTTAGTATGGAAAGGCACACAATTAAGAAAGAAGAAAGCAAAGGACCATTGATGAGGTCACAGAAGTGTGACGAAATAACTCTGGCCGAAATACGATTTATGTAAAATAAAGCTGAAGCAAATTAACACCAAATATAGAGTGCGTGTGTTTTATTGGCTAAACTAGCAACATGACCATCCCCAAATACAACAATATATATATATGTGTGTGTGTGTGTGTGTGTGTGTGCGTGTGTGTGTTTATGTATGTATATACATACATGTATGTATGTATGAAGGAGAGAGAATAATAGCCATGTACGATCTAAGGATTCTGGTGTAGGAAGTTAGTAAGCTTCGAGCATGTATACAACTAGTGTACATAACAATAAGTGGACGATTTACGAATATACGTTCAAACGAATTTATTTATCATCGTAAGTTACATATTTCGTTCCATAGATAAATGAAAATTTGGATGAGCTGAAAGTCACCATACACATCAACGTGTAAACCCTAAAGCTGCTTATAATGTGAGAATGTAAGAAATGGAGCAAATAAAGTATGGACTATCATATTATAGCGAAAACGGATATGTTCAATTTGACTCACAGATTTTTTAATTAACAGTTTGAAACTTTGTAAACTGGTGGAATATCTCACGCAGAACACAGTTTACTTTGAATATTTTTGAAAAAATTTGGTATTTTAGAAGTTATTTCGTGTTAAAGTTGTCGTATTTGGGTAATTTCAACCATTTAACGATGTGCATTCAGTTGAGAAAAGCTTCTACTGTTTGCGATAGTAGTCGAAGTGCAACACATTCCGAGTCATCTCTACTAAATGTCAGCGTTTTTCTTTTTGTTTTTGGTTCTCCTGTCGGAGTGACTAGTAAACATCGAAGAATCAACATCAAGAAATATCATTTGCATATATTTAACCGTTCGTCCGAAAATGGTGTTTTATTCACACATAAATCGCACCGGTATTTTAAAGACCTATAGAGCTATGAGTCTGCAACTATCATTTTTGTTGTTGATGTGTATGTAATTTCAAAATGCATCACTTTACAATTTTGACTTTATCTTGCTTTAACCAACAACAAGCACATTTCATCAATATAAAAGTCTTTATTAGATTAAAAATAACATTATGAAAATACGAAGTTAAAAGCAGCTTATACACCGGTAAATACGGCAGTTGTAGTGGCAGTGACAAGTTCTCACATGTTCTCAGATGATACGGTAAATGGGAGGGAAAGAGTAAACAATGCACGCTGCTGATTAGAAAGGAAGAAAGGATAAAGGTGGCATCATCTTCGCTCGACATACAAATGGAGCAGAGTGAGGATATCTGGTAGAGATGACCCAGAAGTTCTTCGTCTTCGATTATTAACGCAAACTGCAGTAGCTTTCTTCAACTGAATACACGTCCTTGATTGCTTGAAATTACCCAAATACAACTTTAACATGAAATAACTTCCAAACTACAAAATTTTGTGATTAATGTTCAAGGTGAACCGTGTTCTGGGTGAGACATTTCACCAGTATACGAAGTTTCAAACTGCTTTGTTTAAAACAAATAACTAAAAAAATATATGCACCAAACTGAACAGATCAGCGAAGACGATATTGGTTACACAAGCTGTTACATACATAAACCAGTTTAGCTATTCTTTAAGTTCTTTACATTGTTCTGTTGAGATGAACAAACGATTCATCAAATAGCCATAGCACGAATGACTAATGAAAGTAATAGACAATGGGTCGGTGGCACTAGAAATAAACAAAGTGTGTATGTTTATAGATGTCATTAATTCGATCGGAACAGATGCTAACTAGAGAAGTGGAAGGGAGGAGGACTAAAGGGACTAGGGGTAAGCGAATTTAAGGTGGGGCAATAAAATTCCTTTGGTGTCGGGGAGAAAGAAGAGAAGAATTGATATCATTTAAAGATGAGTAAATATTCTAGACACCTATTATCGATACACTATTGGAATGATTTAATGAAGGTGTAATAAGCTGCCCAAGAAACGTTAGATACCACGTGCAAAATTCACGTGAGAAAAAAATACATTCGCACACACGTGAGCGCACAAGCGCGCACATACACATACAGGCACGCACACACAGACATATTCTTCTAGTCTTTTATTTGTTTCAGTCACTTGACTAAGGCAATGCTGGAGCACCGTCTTTAGTCGAACAAATCGACCCCAGGACTTAGTCTTTGTAAGCCTATCAATTATTGTACTAGTCTCTTTTGCCGCACCGCTAAATTACAGCGACGTAAACACACGAACATCGGTGGGCGAGCGATGGTGGGGGACAGACACAGACACACGCACACACACACACACACACACACACACACACACACACACAC
>NC_068987.1:52711667-52722675 GCF_001194135.2 Octopus bimaculoides | reverse complement strand
TATATATATATATATATATATATATATATATGACGGGTTTCTTTCTGTTTCAGTCTGCCAAATCCACTCACAAGGATTTGGTCGGCCCGAGGCTATAGTAGACGACACTTGCCCAAGTTACCACGCAGTAGGACTAAACCCGGGACCATGCGGTTGGTAAGGGAAAAATCAATACGATTCAAAATAGAGGCATTTTAGCTAACAACGAATAATTATACTGCGTAAAAAATGCATATATCTAAACAAAAGTGGCGATGGTGCTTGGTTATATATATATTACTGGATGTACCCGCGACTCAAGTTGAAAATGCCGCGGCAAAAGAAAAACATGCTATTTTATTTAAAATATTGTTCTTCAATTAACTTAACAAAAGGGAATAAAAACGGACAGGGAATCCCTTCTATACGTTTATTTCAAACTCTATGTTATACCTATAGGAAATATATGACTATTTTATTTGTAATTTTTATAATGTTCATCAAAGGGCAGGAAAACAGACAAATTTAGAACTTTAGTATAATATAGATATTATGTATATAGTATCTATGGTTGTCTGAACGATTACAGAATCGGCCTCTCACTGTGATTTGACAAGGAACTTATCAAAATGAAAGACTCATGCATGTTCCTTCTAAATATATACTTCAATGAGATTATTTTATTTGCACATTTTGATAGCATTTTATTTTAATTCCCAGGATATGTTTCATAATGCATATACCAATAGCTAGTTAAAAATGCATAGAACTATATTTTCAAAGGCAAATCTGTATATCGAAATAAGCTGTAAATTCACTTAATCTATTATTGGCTTTGTTTGTATTCAAGAGAGAAGGTGGTGCTCCATTCCACTACCTGCACGTCTTTCCTTCGCTGAATGCTAACTAGTTAAAAGGCTTTCTAAGAGAGATCTTTTGCCACATTAAAATTATTACTATTATATCTTTGAACAAATCTACTACAGGAGTGAAAAGTGCCAAGAATTATTGTATATATTCTCTTATTTCCTTACGTATCAATATCTATATAAATCTGATATAAATCTTGACTACAAATAAATATTCGATTTATTTGTAGTCTTCGTTCTAAGAAAAACCAGAAGTATTTTTCTTTTCTCTTCAGCCTTCCCGATTCAACACTCTTTACCAATTATATTTACTTCGCCCTTATTTTGTGTTGGAAACATCACTATGGAAACCCAATGCTGTATTTATTTGTTTATATCTGACTTGTCATGTTTGAGCTATAGTATGAATGACATCTCTATTCTTTACAACAATTTTATTTTTGACGTAGTTTTTCAGAAGTAGAGTTTCTTTACAATTTGCAATTGAATTTTCATTGCTTTGTTCTTTTGCTACATTGAGCAGCATTTTATATTACACTTTTTTTACCATCATCTTGCATGATATCTTTCAATTGGATATTGCAAAGTCGATTCAGTTTTCCTTTTCTTCTATTTACCAACCTTTGTAAACCGTTATTTTTTCTTTGATGGCATGATCTATGAGGCAGTTCTCTTTCCTAGACATTATTTAACTGCAATGAATGTGCTCTGTCTACATGCGATAATACTTCATCTACATTTTTAGTCTAACGAATACTTTTTTTAATAATGTATTTTGGAATTAATTTATGTTTAATTCTTTAGTTACATATAAAAGAGTAGCACAGAAATGGCTACCAACAATAAAACGTCAATCCATTATCTTCATCCTGCACGTTCGTATTTTCCACACTGCATATCCATCGCTATATATTGAATAGTCTTCGGTTAGCTTATTTCATACAGACGCTGAGATTAATGCCATCGGATATACAAAATAAGTCTAACAATTACTATGCAGAATGCAGAACTTTGTAGCAACAGTGATGCTAATACTATAGCATCAACTCAATAGTAACCATAACTAATGCTACTGATTTTGCGTCATTTCATTTCCATTTGTATAAGATTCCATAGTTCTTAATGTTGCTTCAAAGTTGTATTCACACAAGGATAATTCCTAGAAGTGAAAGTAGCACGTTCGTCATAATACATTATACATCAATGTTGCTATTGGTGTCATCATGGTCCGATTGATATTGTTATAATCGGTACATAGTACGCAAATCTTTATTATCAGAAGAGAGTTAACAAATCTAATTGAATATCAATGAATATTATACACCAAATATGTATTCATAAATATATGTTTGTGAAAAAAACATCTTGAAGTAAAATACTGTACGCTTTGAATCAGCATAAGTCAACTAACAAAAGGCTCTTTGGCTTTTCTCAATGTCACTCAATGCAGCTCACTGCCGACAGTATAGTTTTATTAATGGAAATATATCTATTTTTAAAGAGTATTATAATTTGCTTGACGCATTGTAATGTGGACACGATATATAAATAGTTGAAAAATCTTTCAGCAATGCCAATCAGAAGCTAGATAAAATTTGTACGGCGATGAGTTATCAGGATCACAAATATCGTTGTCGTCGTCATTGTCTTATTTTTGTCATCAGTGTGACTTTAAAAGTTGAAATCTTTATTCTCTGCGTTGCTTATTACGTTCTATAGCAGAACCTGTCCAAACGAATGGTGACAGTTTATTCAGAGATTGTAATAATGATTTGGATATAATTATATTGAAAAGTGATATATAAAATGTTGGTTTAATTCTCATATCATTGTTGATGTTGTATAGAGGAATATCAAGCCTAATATAAATGGGACATGCTTAGAAATATATTATGGTTACTCATAGCTAAGGATCATATTGTAGATTCCAAAATATAGTACTCTGCATAAAGTGAAAACCTGTATGTTCTGCCTATTTTTTTTATATTCGTGTTGTTCTTTAGCCCTCGGTTCGCTCTGATATGACAGACTATAACCAAAGAATGTTATTGATGATCATAGTGAAGTAACATCTTCTGGAATCGCGTGACTTTGATAATGTTATTCAAATTGCCATTTTGTACCTAAGCAGAGGGCGATGCGAAGAAATTCGACTACCTGGCAGTCTCCATAAGGGTGATTGGTTAGGTCAACGCGTTGGTGTCGCGACTTTTCCTATTCATTTGAATGATCATTTGGGCGTTATTCAGGATTAAGTAGCCTAGTCAAGCGGTTGAACTTTTGAGTATGGGTATTTCTTTTCTGGTTATCGAGAGAAATATACAGGTATTGTTCTGCAAACTGGTAAATGTTATATATTCCTTTGAGACAAATTACTTAAATTTGACTCACTATTAGAGAAATTCATTCCAAGCAAAATTAAATAAATAAAGAAACAAACAAACAAACAAATAAAGCATGCATGATTTTTTTCTATATTTAGATAAGTTAATGGAACGAAATACCTGCTTCATTGATCTAAAGCCAAACAATAGCCTCATGCAAATAAGTCTTGATAATATGTACTATGTTATCACTAATGTTTTAGTTGCCTCTGTAGTCGCGAGCAGATAAAATTATTTTCAATCTCATGTAACTCGAAAGCGAACCAAGATATCTCAACTGGAAAGAGAGAGTGAGAGCGCGCGGGACAGAGAGAGGGGGAAAGAGAGACAGGCAGGCAAGCATACAGACAGACAGGAGATTGACACGTACCCGTCTGGTCCTCATTTTCAGCAGATCTGGTTGCAGTATTATGAAATGGCGAAGAATACAACACGAAAGCTGGCTCAGGAACTGGACAATCCACGCATCTCAAACACCTCACCCAGGAGGCTACACAATTTCACTTCGATTTACTTATTATTTAGGTTAAATATATCAACATGAAACCATGAAACAAGAATAAATTTAAATACTGATTTAAGAAATTGTAACCGGTTTTACATTTTAAGTGTATATGATATGTCATTTAGGTAACGAATATTTCATGGACCGCTCTCATGTTTTCAAGCAAAAGAACTACACCGTATTTGAACTCGGGATACAAATGACTAATTATATAATATTTTTTTCTTCATGACAAATGTTTCAGTTACCAATGAGCCTCGGTGAAAAGTAATGTTAAAGAATTGAGCTTATGCGGACATGTACAATATTAAATATGTAATATGTTGAAACTGAAAACAAAATATTAACATAGGGTGGGCGTAGAACATTAAATTTGGTGTGTATTCATAAAATCGCAGGGAATTCAAAATGTATTAATATCAATACTGGAATAAGTTTTTATTTCTCTTATCAATCTGTATATACATATATACATACATATTTGTGTAGGAACGTTTGTGTTTCTAAGTACCTTACAATGGATCTACGTGGTTTCAGGTTCAGTCCCACAGCGCGGCACCTTGCATAAGTGTCTTTTATTATAGTACTGGCGGACCAAAGCCGTCTAAGTGAATTTGGTATAAGGATACAAATGTGGAGGATATATGTGCATGTGTGCTATAAAATCTGCCAAAACTAGTAACCGTTGATTATTATCCTAGCCTAATAAAATTACCCACAAAATCAATAAAAAATTACAAATATAAGTTAATTACCATGGACCAAAACTCCGAAATATGTCAATTCTGACGAAAATGAAGAACTCAAAATAACGATAACTCAGGATATGAAATATTCACAGTAATATGAAATATATTTTCCCATCATTAGGTATCATTATTGTTTCGAAACCTGGACAGTACCATTAGCTCCAGCGGCGTCAACAGCTTTAAAATGATAAACGCTGTCCAATAATCAAAGGGCAAGCAGTTGGATCGAAACATTAGTCTAATATACCCCCGCTTACTATAAGTACCAACATCGAATATAAACAAAACGGCTTTACCTTTGAGAACCGATGCTGATTGTTTTGCGTTCCAGAGCCCATGTGGTTCACCATGAGAGAAAAATGAAATATATACTACTCTTTAAATATACGTACTGGGAACTTTGACTAAAATCAGTTTCACTAAAATAGCTAAAGTTTTGCCTCAGTAATTTTGCAGTTCAGTAATGAAACCAATTAGAAGTAAAATGTGTGTGTATATGTGTGTGTTTGTCTATGCGTGTGTGTGTGTGTATGCTTACATGCAAAAGTTATATTTTTGTGTTCCTATATGTGTAAACTCGTACATATAGTAACACATAAATTATGTTTGGGTATGTATACGTGTTTTTTTTTCAATATTTCTGTACACACAGAAACTCACACATAAACATGCATACACAGACACACATGCATATATATTAGTTATAATGAATGGGTGTTCCTTTCGACCTACGTAATTATTCACATTAATTACTGGATTTGGTAGATATGAATATTTAAGATTTTCTTCGATATTGAAAATTGCATTTTAATGACAAAGCGCAGTAGCAAATATTTCAAATGTCGAAAAAATGAAAGACAAAGAAATAGCATCAAATTGAAAGATGGCAAAAAAACAAATGAAGTTTAGAAAATAACTCAAGTAATGGAGGAGACGAATGATAAAGCAGAAAAATAAATTGAGTTGGACAGTATGTCATTTAAAATTTGATTCACTTTATATTTCAAATGTAGCTACCACATTCAAAATGAGTGGAGTATTCTAACCTAGAAAATAACAGCTGCCTACATCATTAGTCAATACACTTGAGTCATATGACCTTAACAGCTTGGTTATGCAAAATTCTGATTTCGTTTAACATCTGTAAAAGGCTAAACTATTATAAAATTCAAACATTTTATCGTACTATGTTGAATCCTTCGAAGATTCTACGAAACCATGTACGTATGAATGACCCCCACCAACATGTATAATCATTATGTAATCACTGTATGAATATATGCAAACTTATATATGTATATATATATGTGTTTGTGTGTGTATGTGTGTGGATGTGTGCTGTATGTCTGTGTGTACTTATATGTATTCTACCCAGATTACAAGTTCAGGTTTTTACCTGTAATTCGGTGGCACTGTCTACATACCAATCGTGGGAAATTAGCCTTGTCGAAACCAGAAATAAGAAATCTGATTCGAAGACTACAGTTACAAGCCATCAATGGAACAGGAAAAATCTGTAAAACTTTCCAGAAGTTTATCATTTCTGTATATATACGCATGTCTAAGCATGCAACTATATGCATGATAAAATATACGTAAAACATTATATACAAATGTGTATGTACACTGACTCCAACTACTGCATATAGATGCAAAAACTACTCCGTTGATACTGTTGAGATTTCAATGAATGGGCCTTGAGTCTAAGTTAGGAACCGGCTCTCTCCCTATTGGCAAGAAATCTTGAAATTAAACCGAATAATGACATACAAACAAACATACATACATATACGCGTACATTCACACACTTACACACACACATGCATACAATAGTCCAAATTTCCGAGAGATTGAATCAGAGGCAGATATACAAAATTAACTTGTTTATATACTATTATAGTTCCATGACAGTCAAATTACTAAACATACTAATGTCAAAGAAATAGGTAAATTCTGCAACAACAGAAAGGGATTACCGGAATATCTTGTACATTGTAGCACATTTGAGCCGAGAAAGTCATGTCTGCTTTGTGGGCCATGTGAATACCAAAACTGTAGCGAAATTCATGGAAGAAATCGCACAGACCAAAGCAAAAGGAAAAGATTGATGATTTAATTAGACCGCAAGCAATCATTCTGTAGTTGGCAAAGTCTAAATAAACTGCAATCGAATTGTTTGCAAGTAGTCATCATCTCCATGGTATTAAAGACTCTAAATATCCAGGAAAAGGTATTCAAATTTTATGTTATCAACACAAATATGGAAGCCATGTGACATTATATTAGCAAATAAAGTCTGAAACACCTCGTATTATACTTAGCCAGCAAACCAAATTTATAACTTTGGTTAAAATAAAATCAAGCTAGCAAATGCATCACTCATTCATTCCAATTTTCGTTACTTAACACTTGATAGTTTTATTCGATCACTTGCTTAAAAACGTGATGGTATGTTTTTAATGACGCATGTATAAAACATGTAAAGCCGTTATTGTCAATGAAGGAAAGTTCATTTTAATTATATCGCCATTTTACCATTTATAGCAAATGTATTGTGCAAAAAAAAAATCAAACACATGTTTAACCTGTTGCTAGTCGTGAAGTTCAAAATTAATAGCAGTGAAAGCGTCTGCAAGGGTTCAATAATTGCGATGCGTTGATCAAAACTACGAAAGCTGTAATAGAATGCAAAGCCCCCTCAAACAAGCAAACACCACAGATAGAAACATTGATACTGGATAACCCGTCTTCCATGGTAATATGTATATATATATAGTTTCCTATTCAGTCGTTCTGCATATTATATATTCTATCTTTGCAGCTATGTTAATGTGATATTGTAATAATGAACATTTCACTTGAATGATTTCACGTTAAAGGAAAACCTGTACATGCTCTTACTAACATTATTAAGCACTGAAGTTATAATTCAGGGTCTGTTCGACATATATTATAAACATGCTACAATTACACTTTAAGACTACTATCGGAACAATATTTACCGGCATCTTAATTGAGAATGACTATGAAGTAACTATCAGACCATCTAATCATGACTTATATAGTGTATAACTCCTTTCTAGCATCATAGGCATCAATGAGACATATTATATTATTTACAGATAAGTCTCAGGAAATAATCGACGATAATGTTACTGTAATCAACTATATTAAAATGATTTTATATTGTTCAATGTTCAGCAAAACCTGGTGGGTGACGTAAATTATGAAAGGACTGATAACACAAAGTTGTGATTGCAATACCAACGAGTGCTTAGTTAAATACTAGTAAACCATAGTGCTTTAATCATTGCCTTATCGTTGTTCATTTCAAGATTAACTGTTATTTGAGTTAACTATTGTCAAATGTGTCGTAGACGAGAACATTCCTTTTATCTAAATACTACACCTAGGAATATATTTTCGATTAGACTTTCGGTTATTACGGTGATTGTATAGCACTAGAAAAGGGGTTGACTGCTGATAAATTGTTAGCACAAATGTCTGTTTCTTTTCATGTTTGTATTTCATCGTTTTATTGCTCGTTGGAGTATATTCTGGTACTTGCATATTATTTTTCCGTTTATTATCAGGTTGATGGAGTGCGCAAATTAAAGAAATTTAGATTTACAGGCCACAAAAGTGAGTAGTTTCAATGCTGTAGGAAAATTATAACAAAAAGTGGAAAAATCAGTGTGAGTTACAAACATGACTTCTTTACATAGCTGATATAATTAATCTGATCAGCTCGAAAATATTTTACTTATATATACCACGGATGATTATGTGATTCAGTTTCATTATCATGAACAATATATATACCAATAAAAAGCTATAACAAGGGAAACATTTTCTTTAACATAGCTTAATGTTAACAAAGTTTATTTTAATCTTATAAACAGTAAATTTTAATAGATACCTTCTTGTGAAAATAGAATTTGTTTAGCTCTAATATCAATTAAAATGAATTGTAATTAAGGATTGAGCAATTACTGTTTCATGTTTCTAATCATTATCTCGAGTAGCGAACTGTTTATGGATAATATCATTAGTTCTCAATTCTAAATGAAGTTAGTGGAAGAAAAATGTTAGCTTACCATTAGATTGTTCTGTGGTTAAGTGGTACTACATTATGTCTGCTTAATTTGGGCTTCAATTTCTACGGAATATTAAACATTTTACAGAAGCCGTACGATGTGACACTACATGTAATTAAAATCAAGCGATGACGTTATAATGCTTTTCTTTTTCATTGAAGATGTGACCATTTTGTACATAGCTACGATTGACATGCAAATTATTGAAGAAGCCTTAATTTTTATTCCATAAAACATATTTTAAAATAAAGACATAATATTCGGTATAACTTTTTCCTGATATAACTGAAATAGACCAAAGCATGCCTCCGCTAGCTATCTTATTTGCATCTCTTCATCTTCGCGATCTCTCCAACTGATTAGTATAAAATAAAGTGACTGTTATTTCCGTTTTGTTCAACTCTTTCATTCATTCAAATTATCATTCTCCTCCATGCACTCAACGTTTTTCTCGCTAAAATGAGAGGATTTAAATGCATGACATTATGATAATCGCAATCTGGTGCCTTTTTTGGTCATATATATGTATCAGATATCAACTATATTTTCATTTTCTCATAATTTTAAAATGCTACTGATGCAGCTATCATTACCTTAGCATTTACATTTTAAAAACGAATCTATAAATATTCATTAAGTCAATTTGCATCGAAGGTTATAATGTTGTGCTATATAAACCTCACTTTCTGTAGAAAATATTTGGGAATAATTTCCATCAAGATCGTTTCATCAAATTACTACTGAGAAACACAGTTATAAACGACAGGAAAAGGGTGAGAAAATATAACTCATGTACCCGTCTGAATAATGATCTAGACCATATAATTAATCCCAATTTATACACATGCTTTTACAGCAGATAGTTGGCAGGAAATATTTTGGAATATTTATGATGATTTTCAAAAATATTTTACAATATTAACAATAATCTAGTTAATGACTTAATTATGCACATATAAATTTGATATCTTCTGAAATATAAAACAACTGGCACCAGTCATTCTTAGAGATGTTATCTCATTTCATGTTATTTCGAGCATAAAATGAAAAATTACAGAGATTATATTTAATGGCATCGATTATGAAATAAGGCTACAAACGAGTATAATAATTGTGCATATATATAATACTGAACAAGCTTACAGAGAGATCAGATTTCAGCTTCAAAACAACTTCTTACTACCTCTCTCTTAAACCTGACTAACAAACAAGTAAATTCGCAACTTCCCGTACTTTGCGCAGTGGAAACACGTTTAGGTCGTAACAACCGCATAAATAGCCTACATTTGTAAAGAAAGAGGAAATAATTCTTGAGATTGAAGAAGTCACCATATTCTGTATCCATTTAATTATTTCTCATATATATATATATATATATATATATATATATATATATATATATATATATATATATGCATATATATACATATGTATATATATTCTATTCTTTTAGGAAAGTGTTGCAGTTCGCTTGAAGCATTGTGTATTGTGTGTAAGGATTAAAATTTTGAATGGTACAACAATGCACTATAATACAAACAATGGGCTATATACCTGTTGTAATTTAGTCATCCATTGTCTGATATGATATTTCGGAATAAAATTCCTTCTTCAGATATTCTTAGATGGAGTCGTTGGTATAATCGGTTTTCCAACAGCTTTTCTTTATTATTATTGTTTCTTGAAGCGTTTCAGCAGTGGTCTCACGAAGCTACTTCCGGAATTCCTCATGAGAGATGTGTGAGGTCAGCCATATCTAAATCTCGTGTGTGCTAGTACATCTGCAGTGCTAATTCTAAGTTATGTGTTGTACTTGCAGTTTCCTTTTTTCCCCTTCTTTTTTCCCCCATTTTTTTTTTTGTTATAAACTACAGATGAGCATTTTTATAAAAACTGAACCTACCCGCATCCAGATGTAGCTAAATAATTAAGAATTAAGGAAGCTATACCCATACACACCTAGGACCCCAAATTAACAACAGAATGGAGGTTGGTAATATGTATATATATTATCTAGCTACAACTGGATGTGTGTAGGTTTATTTTTGATAATATACTCATCTGTACTTTATAATAAAAAAGGGAAAAAAAGAAGGAAAACAATGGAAGCTGCTCGTATAATACATAACTTAGAAGCAGTGCTACGGATGTACCAGCACACACGAGATTGAGACCTGGCTGACCTCATGCATTTCTCATGAGGAATTCCGGAAGGTGCTTCGTGAAACCACTGCCAAGGCGCTTCAAAAAATAATTAAAAAGAAAAGCCGTTGGAAAATCCATTATAGCAGCGACTCTATCTAAGAATATATGAAGAAGGAATTTTATTCCGAAATATATCAGTCTATGGATGACTAAATTACAACATGTATATAGCCAATTGTTTGTATTATATAATCTTTTTTTTTTTATTTTTTTTTTTTTT
>NC_068987.1:52697725-52708509 GCF_001194135.2 Octopus bimaculoides | reverse complement strand
GAACAGTAGAGCACATTTTTACATAAGTAAAAACCACAGATATAAGTAAATTGCATCCAGGTAAAGCTTCTTTCACCCCAATGACTAGAATCTACTGAATTAGTAAATAAAATTCCTCCTACGGCCAGGCCCCTTATCTTTAAACTGGTAAGGGGACAGAATTTATAGAAACAACTTCATTAGCCTAAAGCCGGTACTACTACATGTGACAGTATACTCAAAGATGAGTCACCTGTTGTTTGTTTGTTTCCAAATGAAAGGGAACAGATACTTTTAGAATCATAACAGACATTTGCCAAAGTTACAGTCGTTCAAAGTTAAGTGGAATATTATAATCTTTTAATAGCAAAAGGTTTAAATTGTTTCTCAATTAGGATAAGAAGAGTAAATAGTGTAGTAAGTTATTAAAAAGCTGAGGTTATAGTCTTTCTGATAGATATTGTTTTCGTACATATCCTTGCCATTCCAATTGTACGCACACACACATACATACATACATACACATACATACATACACACACACACACACACACACACACACACACAGACACACACACATATATATATATATATATAAATATATATATATAAATATAAAGTAGTTGTATGCTGTCAACTTAATGTGACAGTCCCATGAAGGGAATAATACCACTGCTATATAGCCCTAGGAAGCATCACCACTTCCTGTCAGCCTTGACACGTTTCCTGTGTCATTATGTTTACAAGGGGGAGACAAGCACATCCACGCAGCTAAGCATGCATCTAGAAACATGTCTCTGAGTCTTTGCTCGTCATCAATCTGGAGTAGCAATGGCTCCGTATGAGGACGGCACAGGACAGACAATAACACAAAATGAATGAGATCGTGATTATATACATATTTTGGTTTTTACGATTATGTACAATTTAATAAATGAAATTAAAATTAATGAGAGCTTGATAAAAAATTTAAAGAACTTAAACTGATCGGTTTTTGGTCATTAATTTAAAATTACACAGAAATTAAATTCTCCAACCGCGCATCCTATAAGGCCCAGCAGATCACTTTATTTCTTCGATGGTTAATTTGGGCAACTAGCACCCACCTTTTTCATCACTTCCTTCCATCTTTGCTCATATACTCTATCTGACAGTGTCCTCTTTTCCAGCCCCATATTCCTTTTCATATGATATCTGACGTAAACCAGCAAACCGGAACCGGATATATAGGACTCTGTCACAAGACCTGGTAGAGGTATCATACAGCTATAAAGCAATTACAAAATAACAACCATAGGACTACAGAAATATCTACATCAATTGCAAGGAAAAGTAATACAAATAGCCACAAAACACGAATAAAAAAAAGAAAATTGTTTTGCAGTTTTTAAGGAAGCTGACGAATACAAAAGATGAATCACAGCACCTAACAACTATGAAGAAAAGAAGAAATAACAAAAGCTGTAGAACAATTGAAATCCAAACTAAAACTAGAACTGTATCGGATCATGATAAAATGATGGCAAGAAAAGCCCCTTCATGGCAAATTTTGGATTAATGGGAGCTAAATAAACTGGAAGATGTGCCAACACTATGGTATAACCACAGAAAAAAGATGGTATAGGCACACACCAGAAAAGGTCACAGAAGATAAGAAACAACCATACTCTGGGATATGCCAATACACACAGAGACATTAAGGCCAATAGACCGAATATAATTGTCAGAGATCATCAAGATTAAAATGTTTTCTAATTGATGTATCAATACCAACAGATGTCAATGTTTCTTTAAAAGAAACGGAGACCTGGGAGCAAAAACCTGGAAATAGAAGTAACACAAACGTGGAATCTAAAAACGGAAGCAATTCCTATCATAGGAGGCGCATTAGTTATGATAAAAAATATTTAGGCAAAAACTTAACAAAGCACCAGGACTGACACGTATATATAACATGCAAACACAATAGTACTACTAGGCACCGCACACATCCTACGTAAATCAATTTCAATACAGTCAAAATGAGAGCATCACAATAAACCGCAGCACATCACATACCCAAGGCACGCAGAGCTTCACTCGGTAACGCAGTGAAAGCGCGGGATAAAAATATGACTACTGAAAAATAATGATAATAATAATAATAATAATAATAATAATAATAATAATAATAATAATAATAATAATAATAATAATAATAATAATAATAGTAAATCGCTATCCACAGAATCGGTTTACTATTGATAACCTCACTCCCTCCATAAAATCGATTTTGACCGAAGAAAGGCTCGTTGTACCACGCGTAAGGTGTCGAAATGATCAAAGAGCAACGTGAGATGAATGCTTTTGCTCAAGAAGTAAACGCACCACCCGGTCTAGCAATTGAAACCGTCATCTAGAAATCAGCACACTCACCACTAGGCGATATTTCCTCATTAATATTAATAATAATCCTTTCTACTATAGGCATAGGGCCTGGAATTTCAGGGAGGGCACTAGTCGCTCACATATACACCAGTGTTTCACTGGTACTTAATTTATTGACCCCCAAAAGGAGGAGAGGCAAAGTCGACCTCGGCAGAATTTGAACACAGAACGTTAAATATGATAAAATTCTGCTGAGCTTTTTGCCCGGCATGCAATCTATTGTGCAAGCTCATTACCTTCATAATAATAATAATAATAATAATAATAATAATAATAATAATAGTAATAATAATAATAATGAAGATGATGATGATGATGATGATAATAATAATAAATGTATGGGGATAGGTATTTGTTTGTATGGGGATTCATGATTACAATCGCAATTTCTTGCGTATTATCATTCATAATAAAAACACTAGAAGTTCTATATTGGAGATTGTGTCATCTTCTCGTGTTTGTGTATTGTAATTCATAAGAGAATTTGAAGGCAAGAAGTGTGATTACCTTTAAATTTTGCAGTGCTGTATCAGCATCATCGGCAAAGCTCTGTACTTTTATAATAGTAATGTTGTTCTTTTCAAGTAAACTCACCAATCTGTTGATCGACTGCAATGAAAAACATATACATAATGTTAAATAAGTTTTTATATAAAAATAAGAAAATGCTTGACGCAAACAAGAACGACAAATATTTTGTGGCGTAAGCTACAACTATTTGTATAACTTCTTGAAGCACATACACAAAGAAAATACGTACATATATTCAGAAATTTTAAAGAAAATTCCCGTTAGATTAAATTTCCAGAATCAAAGAAATGTTGTATTGGTATCACGTATATTGTAAGAATATGATTTCAAAACTATATAAGAAAATAGATTTTTTTCATAATATAATCAATATAACGATGTATTAAAGATTAAAATTGTACCAGAACAGTAAATCGTATTCTAGAAAACAAGCTTTCCTTGATTCATAAGCTTAATCTATATACACCCATACGAATCTGTAAATGTTGATGTATACAGATATACATATTTTTTTCCATAGGCTATTTGATCAATTAACCTTATTTCAACATCGATACACACATACACACACTCATGAACACACATATATGTGTCTATAAAGCGTTTGCTTTCCTGTGGGTATGTATAGTTATCTCATTTACTTCCCTCAGTATGCCTTGCTATTTTATAAATTTCTGTGAGCACACTCCCTCGATTTCAACGCGTTTGTACTATAAAACTGGATTGACGATTTAGTGTCTTTTTTCAGCATAGGCAAGGTCACTCCTATGCCCTTAATTATAAATGTATTTTTTACTATTATAGATCTCTGTATATTAATTCACCTTAATAGGTATATATTACATGCTGGCCACTGATAAAATCTTTAACGATTTTATCCTTGACTATTATAATTGAATAATTTCCATTCACTTCGGGACAGTCTAGTCATTTCTATGGTACTCTGACAAAAGTGATGAAGTTGACTACGAAATTCGATGCACATATATTTATGGTATTTGTATGTAATCGTAGCTTTGCGTTTGCTTTCCTGTAGGTGTGTATTAATATCTTATTTATTTCCCTCAGTATGCCTTGCTAATGAGGAAAAGTTATTAGACTGGTCCAGAAACTGATCAATCCAAAGCTAACTATTTTATGAATTTCTGTGAGCCTACTCACTCAATTTCAACACGTGCGTGTGCACTATTCTTTTATTTATGCGCCCTTTTAAAGCCTAGCCAGGCTCATGGGCCCGGTTTCCCGGTTTCTATGACGTATGTGTTCCACACCAGCGCCAGTCCATCGCAGCTTTACTCAAGAAACAGGAAGAAAGAGAGAAAGAAAGTTAGGGCGAAAGAGTACAACAGGGGTCGCCACCACCCTTTGCCGGAGCCTCGTGGAGCTTTGGGTGTTTTCGCTCAATAAACACACACAGCACCCGATCTGGGAATCGAAACAAAGGTTTGAAACTTTCATCAGAACTCCAAACATCTCGCACAGCCGTTTTTGGACTCCAGTAAAATATTGGAAAAGTCAAGAAAACGGATAGGTTTGTTGCACATCAGCTGAACGAGATTAAAGAAAAAGGAAAAAAAAAAGCAGACGCCTCGAAGTGTGCTCCTTATTGCTTTCTCGACTGGAAAAGGACCATTTTTGCATCAAATCATTATTGTAATAAGAAATGGTTACTCTTTAATAACGGCAAGAGAACAGGACAGTGATTAGATGCAGGGGAGTCACCTAAGCACTACCCAAACCCACCATTGTACCTTAAAATGTTAGTGGTCACTGTATAGTGGTCTGTGAAGCAAATTATTCATTATCCATTTTTGCAACAACGAAAAACGGTAATAGCAACATCGTATTGCCAGGAAATTGATTGTATGCATGAGATTTCGAAAAAGAAGCAACCCAGACTAGTGAATGCAGATGGCCAAATTTTGCCTCATGACAATACACGTCCTCACAGTCCTCAAGCTACGGTCCCAAAGTTGCAAATATGAGATTTTGCAACATAATCCCTATTCCCCTGATATCTCTCCTATTGATCATCACTTATCTAAGCATGTTGAGCTTTTAATAAGTGATAAAATATTCTTAAATACGGAAGAGAAATTGAAGCATTCGGATAGTTTATCACAGGAAAAGATTATTATTATTATTTTTTTTTTTTTGCAAAGAGGGAATATATCACATAGACAAACGTTAGGTAAACGTTATAAATTAACATGTATCATACTCTAATTAAATAAATCAATTCTTTAATACTTCTGAAACATTTTATTGTTACCTTTCTAGTACGTCATTTCAGGCGAAACAACCTAACATACACATTTACATATATTCGAAAAAAATATGCTTGTATTGTGTATAAGCAAACACGCCTAATAAACAACAAATAGAATCCACAGAATCGGACACAGAAGAGATACCAAGCGAATTGTCAACACTTATCTCAATAATGGAAACACAAGCGACTACCCTGCAGGAACTGGAAAAACAATCGACAATGCATGTTCAAATTTTCATTCAGAAATCAAGGAATTATCTGAGACCCTATCAGAAGTGGTAAAACACTAAGAGAAAGCCTAATACATCCAGGATAGATAAAGGATCGTACCGAAATAAATTTAGAAAAAGAAGCCTATCGAGAAAAAAAAAACATAGTTGGACGACATGGAAAAATCATCTTAATATACGTAAACAACATTTCTGGAAGACATAGAAATGTAAACAAGTATATTGAGATATACACAGATTTGATTGAGTCAGACGTATCCATACTTTCCCGTAAATTCTTAATTAAAGAAATTATAGGAGTACTGGAGGAAGAAACAAGACTGTGATGGGTTTTGACTATGTGAATATTGAGGGCAGACATCTCTATCAATCTAATTAATGAGTCTCGATTCATGACAAAATACGAAATAGTGAGCAATGAAATTATCGAGATGATATCGAAAATATCTACAGAATACATAGCTGAGAAAATGAAATACATGTGAATTAAAGATATTACAAAAGAGGAAAGTAAATCAAGATATTTATAGCAAAAAACACCAATTGTTCCTTGATAAATGTACTGGAAACTAGGGTAATGGCATCTCAGTACCATATAAACGAAATATAAAAAAAGCAACCTAACCAACACAACATTCACGATAACACGCAGCAACAAAAACAGTCAACATCAAGGGACTACGGTAAGAACTTTTTAGAAACATACCAATACAGGTAAGATACAAGAATACCATAAACAAAGCAATTATTCATTTGATCAAATTATTAGACGAAAAAAAATCGGGAAGAAATCACATTCAAGACCTCAACAAAACTCACCTATTAGAATCAACAAAAACATCATACTAGACGGCCACATAAGCCCCCAACATTTTCACCAGGCTGAAAATATAAATAATGTACCCACACATAGGAACAAGAGATAAAACATACCTAACCAAATACCACAAACAAAATACAATCCTCTCCACAAAAATGATGTTAATAATAGAAGAAATAATAGGCAAAAAAAATCTATCTTTTTAGGTCAGGGAAGTAAAGACCGGCGAAAGAAAAGTCCAAGGGGAAACACCTCTGGAACAACTGAGAGGATAGTCCCTAAAAGTTTTAATCTGTCAAAAAGTAATATAGACAGTGACGAACTTCCATTATTGATGAGAGGACTTAAATTCATACCTACAACTACAGTCAACCCTCTGGAATTGGAGAAAGATTTCCAAAACGTCAGTGGGAAACTACGACTTGTGGAGTTTTACTGATAAAAACTAATGAGAATGATGAATTCTTCGCAAAAAATTAATCAAAATTTAATCCGCCAAAAGGACGAAATGCACATCGAGATCAGTTCATTGATATCCTCTCCACATTCTCACTGGGGCATACCATCGTCAGACCAAACATTTTAAAACTAGAAAAGTCTGCCCTTATACGCTTTCAAAATGACAACACAATTGTCATCAAACCAGTGGATAAAGAGGGCGTCATTGATACAATAGATACGGAATATTACTGGGATCTCATTGAAGGTCAATTGAAAGATATAACATTCTACCGTGAAATGCCCTCAAATACTGACCACCGCATCATGAAGAAACTCAATCATTTATTCTGAAAACATTATAAATCACTCACTCGTAATAATGGGTACTATATTACTAATTTTGAGTCGAAATTCAGCATTCTATGGTTTACCTAAAATAAACGAGAAATAAAAAATGCTAGGAAATCAAGGTAGTAAATACATAAAACTACTACAACCAAAAGACAACTAAGACCCATTATGGCTGGTCCAGCGTGTCCTGCACATCGTCTGAGCAACCTAATTGACTTTATCATAAAACCACCATGCAGTCACATACTCAGTTTCTTTCGGGATGGCATTGATTTCTTGTCTCTTCCCAAAACAACAGAATCCAATTCACTGTTTGTTTTGACGTAACAAACTTATATCAAACATTCCACATGGTTTAGGAATTTCTGCCATGAAGTATTCGGTCAAGAGACATAGAAAAGAGATACCCAGTATATTTACTGTAAACTTCATACTGCACGCGGTCATCCCTATCCTCGAAAACAATACATTCCTTTTCAACGGAGAATATTATATCCAAGTTCGGGGCACAGCTACGGGAACGTCATTTGCTCCAGTTTTCATGAACTCAGTATTGAGATACTTGGAGAAAAACCTATAACAAAAAATTGAAGTAAACTACGACATGATATTTAGAAGGCATATGGAGGACACATGATTCTTTCCTGATTTGGACCAAATCCCTAGAATATCTGGAAGAATTCAATACCTTCCGCAACAATATACACCTTAGTTTCAAATTCACAAGGGAAATGAGCAGCACACAATTACCATTTCTTGACAATGGTTATTAAATGCAGCACCAACATCAAAATTGATATTTATTACAAAAGTACAGATACACACCAGTGTCTAAATTTCAAATCATGCCATCCAACACACACAAAACGCAACATCCCGTACTCTCAAGCCAGGAAAATTTGTACTATATGTTCGAAATACCAAAAACACACGACTTATAGAACTCAAAGGATTTGCCCAAGCAAAAATACCCTCTCCTACTTATAGAAAATAGCACACAACGAGCAAAAGCGATACCTATAAAGCAACTTAGGGTAACACGAGGAAGACGAGCCCATCAACGGAAAACAGTACCATTTATAGTAACCACAATCCGCATCACCTAAACATTTTTAACATCATCAAAACAAACTTACCAATCAAGAAACAAAGTGAAAAAAAAACATAACTAATCAAACTCTTATCTTCAGCAAAAGGCAACCACATAGCCAAAAAAAAACTATTAAGAAAGGCAATATTAACATGGACACACTAAAACATTCACTGATCCAAGTCTAATGATAACAGATGTGGAACATGTCAACAGAAGCATCCTGATAAATCCATTCGGATAAAAAATGGGCAGATTCTCACAAATGCAGATATGAACTGCAAAAGCAGTAACTTGATTTACTGCATTAAAAGTTCTACTTGTGAGGAACTATTTATTGGCGAGACATGGAATGCATTATCGGAACGCTCACGTGTTCACAGACAACAAATCCGAAACACTAATGTTCGCCAAATTCCATTGAACGAACATATAGAAACATGTGTTCAGGTGTTTCTAATTTTCATTTCTACAAACTACATGACACAAGTGAGGTTGGAAGAAAGATAAAACAAAAACGTCTCATGAAAATGTTCAAACGGAAATAGCAACGATAATATAACAACCAGTTGATGATGTGGATTAAAAACTATCGTTAACATATAAATATAAAGAAATTACAGAAGACTCCTACCGATTTAAATAAAAACCATCGAAATTAACTGAGTTTGTTCAGTCATAAAACCATTTACATGTAAACCGCTAGCCGATTGGTTAAAATAAAGACAAGATCTATGGTAGCAATATCAGTGCGTTCGACAAACCGTGATGGATGTTTAAGTTGCATGCTGATTGGTCAAAACCGTACTCGACAAATGCAGTTTTTCGGTATAAAAATGAAGTCAGTCATTTTATTGCAGTTATCAAGAACTTAACTCTACTGTCAATCAATACATTTTCAAATCTGATGATTACTACGAACGTATGAAAGCGCTAATTGAACATTATGAATATTATTAAGTATTTTCTTAATGTTTAACACATTTCGTTATTGTAAGAATGTTTTTTAAAATACAATAATAAAAAAATCGTGAAAACCAGACCATATTGTAACTTTATTTAACTGATATATTGTTCTATACACGTTAACACAAATTAGAAAGAAAGTTATATACATATATATAGGTATATATGTATATTTATATACGCACACATATACATACGTGTATGTATGTATACAGTGACAGAGACAGAGAGCAGGCGCGCGCGGACACACACAGAGAGTCACACACACATATACATATATATATATATATATTAAGGGATCCGCTTAATCGACAGACCATATTAAGCTCTCTCTCAATTAGAGTAGTTAATTCCTTCACAATTAAGACCTAAATGTGTTTGCTATTAAGTAATTAACTGTATTGACTTCAGATGTTAATAAATTTCGCTTGCCATTATATAATCATAGAAAGGCTTTGAATTACCAACCAAAAGTATGGGTAACATGTGACAAATTATGAAGTGAAAGCATAGTAAATAAATATAATGAAGCGTCCAATAAAGTGTAGTAGTATTAGTATTAGTAGTAGTAGTAGTAGTAGTAGTAGTAGTAGTAGTAGTAGTAGTAGTAGTAGTAGTCGTAGCAGCAGCAGCAGCAGCAGCAGCAGCAGCAGCAGCAGCAACAACAGCAGCAAATTTGTAACTTCAAATATGTGTTCTGTATATTTCTAAAAATTACTGACACGATAGTGCATAGGGAAATCCTAGAGGCAATAAAATGCCAGAGTATAAAATAAACACTTTCCCTCCATTGATATAGGGGTATAAATTATGGTGTAATAGAAGTCAACCATTATAACCAATTAATCAAGTAACATATAATGCAATAAAATAACAGGATGAAAACAGTTTAATTTCAAATGGTACCGTAGTTTCATTTATAGCAACATATATACGATCTTATTTAAATGCTACATTTGATAGTACATTGCAGAATACTAGGCAAAAAGAACGACGTGTATTAATTTGTTAGCATTAAAACAATCTTCATAAATATCTCATGAATTGTGAAATATGAATGCACACACGTGCAAGTACAAATTCTCACACTCTCACAAATAAGGACTCACATTAATATATAATAACGTGCGCACACGCTTACACTCACATATATACATATATAATAAAAACTTACGCAGATACGCGCATACACACATATACATGCATGCAGCAATGTGTGTGTATCAAATGCCAGGTTTAAGTGAGCGTAAATATGTGATTTTGCTAGCGTTAAAACACAAGAAGGAAATATTTCACTGCGTTTTATTGTTGTGTTTTATAGTGTTTGTACTGTGACATGTATAAATTATAAGATAAGATAAACATATATACATGTATATATAAATATATACACACGCACATACGCACGTAAATATATGTATGCATGTATGTATGTATGTACGTATATTTGTGTATATATATGTGTGTATGTATCTACTCTTATAACCTAATTGAGAGCAATCATCATCCCTTGATATGGACTGTCCCCCTAAATGAACTTTAAGAAATCTATTTTGATATTCATGAATATAGCATGAATATTGCTTTGCAAATATGTTCATAGTCTTCAAATAGGTAGGATATTCTCCGTCTTTCTGACTCTCTCTCTCTCTCTCTCTCTCTCTCTCTCTCTCTCTC
>NC_068987.1:52695505-52697576 GCF_001194135.2 Octopus bimaculoides | reverse complement strand
CTCTCTTTTTCTTTCTGAATGTAGATAGTAGCAGATCTTCTGAAGAAATAGTTTTTATGGGTGCAAAAAAAAAAGTAAAAAATGTTGGTTCTGAAGTTTGGTGGTTTAAGCAGCAGCAGACGACGAAGGAGACATTGAAAAAGAAGAAGGAGAAGAAGAAGAAGAAGAAGAAGAAGAAGAAGAAGAAGTATTATTATTATTATTATTATTATTATTATTATTATTATTATTATTATTATTATTGTTATTATTATTATTATTATATGTAGTAGTGGTAGTAGTAGTAGTAGTAGTAGTAGTAGTAGTAGTAGACGAAGAAGAAAGAAAAGAATATGATAGGAGTGGTATGACACAGTAGTAGAGGTTGCTCGTGGGATCTTCATTCATGGTCAAGTGACCTAAAAGTGACGTGTTGTGGTTGTAGCAGTAGTGGTAGGAACTCTTCTAAGTAAATTCATGACTGTTCTTAATATATCTATCGTTTTTGATATTTGCGTATTATTCTAAGATACTTCTAATGGCGTTATCTGTTGTGGAAGAATTTAAAACGGTATATATTTTACGAGAAAACATGATCCTTTGCTAATGCATTGATCATTGGTTGCATTGTCCCTGAATAGTCCCTCTTCTACTTCTTTTTGTCCCTCACCGTCTCCTTCCCCGGCTACTGCTGCTGCTGCTTAAACCACCAAACTTCAGAACCAACACTTCTTTGCACTCATGAACACTATTTTTCCAGAGCTGATAATATCTACAGAACATTTACAATGGAAAAGAGAGACAGACAGACATACAGACAGACAGAATAAAGGAAAATGCCCTACCTATTTGAAGACAATGGAAATATTTGCCAAATATTTCATTTGAATTTTTGTTGATTTAATTGTTTTTTCTTGCTTTACGCTGAGTTGAAAAAGTTGAAAAGACTGAAACTGGTACAAATCTTATTTCATGATAAAATTATTTTAGCATGTTCTACCTTGTCTTTCGTTTTTGATATATATATATATATATATATATATATATATATATATATATAGTTACAGTTTTACAGTCCGTTCAACCTGATCGATCCTGTTAATTGCTTCTCTGGAGATTTCCTGATGTCCCAATAATGGCATTCACTGAATTAAAAAGAGAATCCTGAGAACTTAATCAGATACATCATATTTGATCAGCCAAAATGAAAAGCAAAAAAAAAAAAAATCCACCACAGTTTTGCTTTTCCTTAGATCCGTATCTCTATGAAATACTAAGTATAAATATATACGCGACAGATAAGATAAACATTATCCGTAGCACATACAAATCAGCAAATTGAGCGCATAAACAAACCACATACACTATGTGCGACTGCGATTGACACTTTTTTCATTACTAGATGTGCTTTCAATTCGTAATTCAATTTTCTTCCACATAGTTACGCCGCAGCTCGTCAGGAAATAGGTTTTGGTCTCTTCGTATATAAATCCCAATACGTTTGCTTTCGTAATGATCCGAGTACATGATATAGATAAACCACAATAATGGCGCTATATAGATATATACTATTTTCAGTAATTCAGAAGTGTGTTGTCTGGTCTAAGGCATTTCATGTTCTTCAACACAAAGTAATGTGCAGGGAGATTTTTCCCGGACTCTACCACGCAAGAAAAAGGGCGTATATCCAAAACACTATGTATGTGCGACCGATAACCTACACGTTACTAGATCTGCATTTCATCTGTAATTTATATCCACATACATACGTACATTCACATATATATATACATAGGTTGTGAGTGATAGTGGTGTCAATTTGACCCAGCGGTTTCAGGTAATGCTGAGTAAGTGCTGTGGATAAATCATGGTGAAGCTCCAGGTTCGGTGATTATGCGAATAAGGGGTCCAACGTAGGTCATATATCAGCGTGTGAATAAAAGGATTTACTTTTCGTACTGTGATAAAAAAAAACAAGGTTGTGTACATTATAGAGCATTTATAAATATTTATAAATGCTGTATAATGTACACAGCCTTGGCTTTTTTTTTTATCTCATTACGAAAAGTGAATCCTGATATATATATATATA
>NC_068987.1:52691799-52695398 GCF_001194135.2 Octopus bimaculoides | reverse complement strand
ATATATATATGCACATATAATAATATAAATAATATATAAATATATCCATATATCCATACATATATATACATACTTACATCTATATGTATACATACATGCACATATGGGCACAGGACATCAAAAACGTTAAACACAATGAGAAATGAAAACATAAAAACGAAAATATAGAAAACGACCAGTTTTCGAACAACGAAAAAAACAAACAGAGAAACGAGACATGCAAGATAAAGAGTATACGCCTTCGTCGTTTGTCCCTGTTTCATCTACTCCGCGTTTCGAAAGCAAGGACAATACGCGATTTCGTTGAAACAGTCCTTCCCGCAAAGCAAATTAAATAAAATTTGGGATTTTTGCAGAGGGTGAAAATGTTAACAAGAACAGGACAGTGAGAAGACAGTACAAACAAACGGTGAGGGCTGTTGAGCCAAGCAAGACAATAGAAAAATTATTATGAACGCTTGGCAGACGAGCCTTGAGAGATGAGACAGAAAAAAGCACGTCTTTTCTTTAGGGAGGCAGTAGACAGAAAGATAGATCCCCTTTCATCACGTGTCAGCGACGAGAGAGTCAAGGAAGAAGAGAGAGAGGGAAAAACAGAAAGGATGAAGAACAAGAGAGGGAGAGACATAGACAGAGATGAGATATTAGAAGAGTGCGCAAACTAATTATTAAGATAAAACTTACTTGGAAAAGGATGTGTGGCGTTCGATCATATAATAATATACATAATATATCTATATATGCATATATCCATACATATATGTACATACCTACATCTATATGTATACACATATGCACATATGGGTACAGGACATAAAAAAACGTTAAACACAATGAGAAACGAAAGCATAAAAACTAAAACATAAAAAACAAACAGTTTATATATATATATATATATATATATATATATATATATATATATATATATATATATATATATATGCCCGTACACATGCATGTATGTATGTATGCATGTATGTATGTATGTATGCATGCATGCATGATTGCATGCGTGTATGTAGTGATTATTCAGTTTTATTTGAAGATTTCTTGCGAAAAGAGAAAGAGCCGGTTTCTAACCTAGATCTAAGCCTCCTTCATTGGAACATCAACAACATCAACAGAGTATCTTTGCTTGTATGTATGTGTGGCACATTTCGGAGCCTGGGTACGTACAAATTTGTATATTTTGCTTTATGTATGTATTTTCATGTATATAGTTGCATGTCTAGATATGTGTATATATATTTAAATTATAAACCTCTGGAAAGTTTTACAAGGTTTTACAGTTCCAGTGTAGTCTTTAAATCAGCTTCCTACTTTCTGTTTTTTCTTGTTTTGAGGAGTCTAATTTTCAAAATTGGTACTTAGTCAATATGTTATATATATCATAGCATCCCAATAATTGTAGGTATTGCTCGTAAATTGTAATCTGGGAAATGTAACTGTAGATTTGTCAGTACTTCAGCATAGGTGTTTTCTTCTCACACATGCTTCAGCCTACTGAAGACCATTGGTCAGTATTTAATGGATAAATACAACAATTTCACTACAGTTGTCAACTGAGATACCACTGTCACAACATAAACCACATGATTGCGTATCTCATGAATTAATTTTTTTTTATTCCAATAGTGTAAAATTGTAACATTGCAAAAGTCTTAAATAACAAAGCGTAAAAATCTGATTAATATATTCTTCTATGTACAATGATGCAAATTCGGATATATATAGATATATATGAAGTTATTGGCTCTTCAGGATAAGCATAAACCCAGCTGAGGAAAAAAAATGCAATATATGATTTCAAGTGAAAAAATCATTCACATTCCGATACTAGCTAGTAGCTGGAGCTTCTACATGATTGTCCAAATTATATTTCACTGATATATTATAGATATACACATACAGAAATACACACACACACACACACACACACACACAAGCACACCCACACACATACACACACACAAGCACACACACACACACACACACACACACACACACACATATATATATTCGTGCGTGCGTGTGTACATATATATGTATTTGTACATACATGTTATTTCAGTAATTTGATAATGAACGCATAATAATTTATGTTTGGTTTAGTACAAGAGTATTTTATAAAACTATATCCTTGTTCCAAAAGTGTATAATTCCATTATTTGAAATCGTGTCAAATCAGCTGCATATAGAAAATTTATTGCCACTCAGTATCAATGTGTTCCCGATGGGAAGAGTATTTGGGGACACTTAATCATCGGTATATTACTCGCTTTAAACCAGTTAAATGAGTTTTATTTCTGTCAGATTCCCTTTGGCAATAAAATGCTAGCAAGAAATTAAATGACATGCAATCATTGTTTCCATATGCACAGAATACAGAGATATAAAAATTGTGAACATTCTAAACATTACATGATCTTATGAACACAGAATTTCCGATAGAAATTGAAGCCTCCAGCGAGAATGATTCATCTGTATCAAATGCGAGAGACAATGTAAATGGTCGGACGGTATTAGGACATTCCAATTCATACACTGGTTTTAAAACAACTATGTTGATCGCGGATAATCAATGAGAGACTACACCAAGAACTCGGGGGTCGGACTAGACTCTCAGAACAGCAGTGCACGAAAAGAATAGATAGAAATCTGTAATAAGAGATGAAGACATGTCTGAAAATGCACAGGAAAACTGACTGTTTTTACGATTAGAATTCATACATTAAGAGGAATTTCGGCCGAATTTGAGCTTTACGCAGTCGAACAATATTTAGATATTTCGACTGTGACAGGGAATCATAGTTGTATTTATCTTGTCGATGTATTAATATATTTTTTTCTAAGATTAGATTATTGGCCTGCTTCTGAAATTAAATAATGGATAAGAGCAAGGTATATCTTAACCCTAAAATATTATTCTTCTTTTAACTTATTGGGATTCATATATAGATATATCTTATGATATATGGTTTGTTCTAGCTATGTAGCTGGATTGTGTAGTACCTACCATAATGTAATAGATGCTTTTTTCGTCTATTCCGCATACATTCATATGTATCAGACTAAGTGAAAGACTTCTTTCATAATTCTTTGATTAAAAGTTCATATTACTCAGAAAAGGCGTTTTTTCTTCAAAATATATTCCATCGTTTCCTATTTTTCTGTTGCCATTTGTGTGTCAGAAGATTCAGTCAACGCTCATACCATTCGGCTTGTTTGGAGGCAAAATGTTCTTGCACCGTTCTCAATCTCATCCATATCGTTGAACATCTACACCGGCAAGAAATTAACCCTAGCTCGAAAAATATAGTAACCTGATGTGGTAAGGTCTTGATGTGGTAGCATTTTTAGCACCTCAAGTCCCTCACATTGGCAATGTGTGCTGGAACGTTCTCATGCTGTAGAAGTGCGCGTCTTCGATAGACTAATCTGGGTTAGCGAGCGTTCAAAGCAACACAGACACGCTGCAGTTTAATAATAATTAGTAAATTTTCAAGCCAAATTAAATATTAATCTTTCAATTATTACTGAAAGTGTAAATTTACTTCCTCTAAATATCTAAATAACAATTTAGTGTAAGCAATATAATA
>NC_068987.1:52686873-52691677 GCF_001194135.2 Octopus bimaculoides | reverse complement strand
TATATATATATATATATATATATATATATATGCCGGTTTTCAACTCGCACACGTTGGATGTCTGCTTTATACCAGAGACATCTGGACTAGTTAAGATTATGAATTCTGATTTCCGTAAGGCAATCTAATGATATATTGTTTGTATGGAAATGTGCAAGAACAAAAATTGGTCAAAATTGCGTATGGTTTATATTCAGAAGTATGATATCGCCATCACTACTGATGTCGACAAAAACTACAAATTAATTGATATGCGGAATACTTGACACTGTTGAGATTTAGTCCCGGCCATCAAATAAGGAAATGTTTCTCATTAGTCGATATCATTTACCATAACAAGGTTTCCAATTTTCACAGATGCTACTTGTTATAAATATATGAGTTCAAACTATCGTTGAAATTTAATTGATGCTGCACCTGCTGCATCATCGCGATGAAGTTCTTATATATCAAATATATCGTTAAACCGATAATCTGGGTTCGACAAACGGACAAAATATTCTAAATACTTTACGCAGCAGATTATTATCAGAATAGTGTGAGACTTGTGTCATAATTACAGTATTCACAGCTCAATTGGTTCCTGAAGAACTGTTATCGGTTTCGTTGTTGCTCAAACGTCGTCAGATTTGTCATCAACATGACAGTCGTCATCGCTGTCACTGTCCTCATCGTTGTTGCTGACATTGATAGTTTTGCACGTGCTATACGTTTGTTTGAATTTAAGTCGTATAGAGTATAAAGGCATATAACAGGAAGATTCTCAGTAATACATACCATTTCCTCTTCAGAATTATACTAACCAGAAAAATATTACTCAATTTGCACATGGAAACGTGCGCGCGCGCATACACACACTCATACGATTTATTTGCGCATTGAGTGTTTATCATTGGTTTCATGTTAACAAAAACATCAATTTGCTTATATAACAAATTTTCAAGGCAGATATATTGGTGTTCGCATCCATTTTGGACTAAAACACGAAGAATCACGGGTATTCACGATAAAGCCTTGCGAGAAAATTTGGTAAACAAAAGCAAAAAATCAAGAGGTGCGAATCTTGGGTAACAACTTTTTGGTGATTATTTTCATTGGGTTTGACCTTTGGAAAAAAACTGTGCTGAATGATGAGTTTCATTATATGTCATATCCTGTGTATGTGTGTAATATTCGTATGTTTTTGTATCACGGGCATGTGTCTCCTATATGTGGATAGTCAGAATGGGTGGTGGTTCTTCTTTGAAATGTCAAAATGTAAAATATTGCTTGTGCATGCAGTGAGGGAAGGATCCATCTCTAATATTTAAATTGTTATATTTTGATTGAATTATTTTCAGTAATACAATCCTCATATTTGGTACCCCACGCACTGCATTTTTCGGCTTTAGCATTAATGATCCATGTTATCTGAGGGTAGCTTACGTTTCCTTCTTTCAATGTTCATGTTATATTGGATAGTGTATCTTTCCTTGAACGAGTTGCCCGTCATTGCGTTGTATGTCCTTGTTGTTCCGTTGGGGTCCATTAATTTGGTCTTGTATACAAGTTCTTCTTCCAGACTGCTATTATTAAGAGGACAGCGGTTCGTAAACTTTATCCCTCAATGTGGTTTTAAGCAATCATTCTCATTGTTCGACATTTACGTTCACACACACAAATAAAAATTGTGCAGAAAGAAGAAATAATGAAGAAGAGAAAGAAAGAATATACGAAAGACAACTAGATAGAAAAAGTTAGATATCTGAATGACTGATCTATGCTACCAAATCCCAACACACTAACCAGAGAAAGATCCAGAGCAACATATATCACGACAAAAGTTATGACATCCTATTGCAAATAGATGTTTAAGCAAAGTTAACGGTCTTTGTTTGTCTCTGAATGGTTGAACTTCCCCGCAGCTTCTAAACCTACCGTCATTAATATTTCAATATATTTTCGGTGCTAAAGATTCGAACCTGTAGCGTTAAAATAACCTCTTTCTTCCACTCTTGTACTATCCTATAGTATTTTTTCTTTCTTCTCCTGGTATTCAGTTCCTTTTTCTAACCCTTTAGTTGCTTCATTTCTTCTACCTCCTTCCCTTTCTCCACCTTTTGATTCTGACTTCTAATATTGGTATATATATATTTTTCTATTATTTGTGCCAGTGTATATTACTTGTTTATTTGATTTCTCATCTATAGCTTTTATTATAATCTCTTATTGTAATTTCAACTTCTAAATACCTAATTTCACAATCCTATTATTCCTTTTAATTATTTTCAATTCTTATTTCTGGTTATATTCTGTTCATTTTTAATCGCTTTTGCCCATTATTTTTTTCTTTTTCGATTTAATCATTAATTATTGTTCATTCCACCATTTAAGTTTTACCTACTCTGGCAGCCAAACCACGATGTTACTATTTAGAAATTAGTCATCCAATCAAATTCAATTGCATATTAGTTGAACAGCAATAATTACATTGTGTTATATTATATTCTGTTACATTATATTATGTTTTATTATGTAATATTATATGTATCCACACAACTTTTCCTTCATTATCATCGCAACTGTCCGACGAATAGTCACATAAAACTCTGAGCAACAGCTTGTGAAGATATCTTCCGCTTTAATGAACAGTATATATATATAGTTTCCAAAAAACACAAAAAACAATAACAAAAAAACAACGAAGTGAGGACGTGATACGGATAGTGTTATTGGATGCTCGGGAAAGGAAGGAGAGAGAGCATGACTTTCGGGCGGAGCCCTTCGTCGGAAAGACAGAAAGTTCGAAGAATGGAAAAACGGAGAATATATATATATATATATATATATATATATATCAAACCAAACACAATCAAGAGAACAAAAAACAAACAAAAAATACGTATAGATGGATAGATAGATAGATAGATAGATAGATAGATAGATAGATAGATAGATAAAGAGAGAGAGAAGAATGTGGGAGAGAGAGAGAATTCTTATCCTTATTACCGAGACAGGTAAATAACCTGCCGGTGTGTGGCATGTCTGCTTGGTATCCATGTGTGTCCTGTCATATGAGACCAACTAGCTATTTATTTAAGCAGGAGAAGTGACTTATACTAGGATTTATACTAGTGACATCACAAGAAGTGACTTATACTAGGACGTTTTAAGTGTGCTGAAACAAAACGCTGACCCCACCGAATGCCCAGATATTTTATTTTAATTTATGTCTTCTGTTTAATGCATATTGTTGCATTAAAAGATTGTTGTGTTAAACATGACATTTTTGTGACTTATATTTCTAGCTAAGTCAACTACCGCAAACAAACACCCATCGAACGTCCTTGAAATAAAGAAATTGAAACTCATATAAAACTCTCTGGCTCTAAATTTTTGCTCATAGACCTGTAATTTTGTTACATAGTGACTTGAAATAATCTAAAGCGTGTTTGTGTTGGCGTGCATTCTTAACTCTCTTGTCTACGTCTGGTGATAATATTTGATAGGGTTGCATTTTTGTTCTTTAACATGTAAAATGCGATTACATATTTGTTCAGTTTGGTTTTATTCTTTTTTTTTTTTGTTTGGTATTTGATACTCTGAAATATTACTGGTAAAGTGAAAGATATGTTTTCATGAAATCCGCACTAGATAAACCCGGGTGAAACAGATATATGATATATTTTTTACTGCTTCCAACACCGTTATATATTATGCCTGTTCGAGTTTAAAACGGTATAATACAATTCGAGAAAGGTTTGATTGTTATCGCTGCCAAATCAAGCGATTTCATTCATCGCAGCTCGCAGCTGCGGAGGTACTAATTAAATAATGTCGTTTTAATTATGTGTAGTAGCCACTGTGCATCAGCCTCTAGATAACTAAGTGTAATTCAAGATTTGAATACTAGGCCATTTGATAGGAATTTTGACATCAAAAATAGTTACTCCAATGATTGATTTTGTCGTTGTATTCTAAACTAGAGATTAGGTCATAGACCATAAAAGATCATCAAGTGCCACTTTAGTGATACATTTCACTGAAGCTTTAGTAAAATTATGCATGATAGTCTGTTTACTTAAGTATTTACTAATCCAACCGCTATCATAGTGTTAAAAAGAACGATAACACTATTAACACTATTTAGTTTTCATTTATACGATTCCCAACATATTGAGAAAAAGATTTAAACATAAAACCTCTTCATTTTTAGTACTTATTGTTAACTTATGAAAGAAAAGTAAATAGCTAAAGTAGAAAGATTCCACTATATTTTACATTAGACTTTGCTGACTAGGTTGACCATTGTTGTTAATGCTTACGATTTAAATAAATATAGCATTTTTCAAATATTTCAGTAAACACGAACGAAAAAGCTTAACATTTTATTTTATTATAAATTAATCTAAAATAAGTGGATGATGACAAATATCGATTATTTCTCAGTGAAAAACAGTCGCTCTCTCAGCAGATATTATGTTTCAGTAATATTAAATAATCAATTTAGAAATTGTAATCTCATATAAAACATTAGTAATTTAGATTTGCTTCGAGTTATATATTTAATTATGCCATGGTGAGCAATTATTAAAGGAAATTTTATCAAAGTTGAAATGTAATACGTTGTGTTTCCAAAATAACTTCTGTTATCAATTTGACTAAACATAAGTTCAATGTTACTGGTAACATTAAAATTCAATGAAAGTGTTGTTGATAATAACGGTATTTACGTGATATGTGTATACACACACACATACACACACACACACACACACATATATATATATATATATATATATATATATATATATATATATATATA
>NC_068987.1:52684235-52686261 GCF_001194135.2 Octopus bimaculoides | reverse complement strand
TATATATATATATATATATATATATACATATATATATATATATATATACACACACACTCACATATATATATATATATATATATATATATATGAATATGTACATACATATACATACATATATAAATATATACATAAACGTATAAAGCGCCCCCTTATAGATACACATGTAAACTATTTTGACTTCATTGATATAACAAGCAACATAGATTAACAGCAACACATAAATCCCTGAGTAATAAATACCTGTAGGCGATGAGTTGTTTGGATAAGCTCCGACATCTGAAGAACATTCCATTAGCCAGAATCAGAGAAAGGTTATAGTGCTTTATCAATAAACTGATACCATGCGTGTGTATGAGTGTACGTATGTGAATATGTTGACATATACCCATCTATTTGTGTGTGTGTGTGTGTGTGTGTGTGTGTGTATGTGTGTGTGTGTGTATGTGTGTGTATGTGTGTCTATGTGTCTGTGTACGTTTCCAGTTCATTTATCCCATTTTATATCTCGCCATACCGCTACATAAGCTGTATAAGTACACATGTACGCAAATTTTGTAATATGTTATGGCATGCTTGTTTTCTAGCGATATTTAGATAAAGTGTTTAAGCACGCATACACATACATATATAGTGTTGCCAAGAAAGGCTAGGTCTATAAGCATTATGCTTGGGATGCATGTCTTAAAAACCTATGATTGAAAATCATCAAGACCTTTCACTGAATATTTTCAAATTTGGAACAGATCCCATACAACTAATCGGAAATGGACTTCGGCATTCACAAGACAATTGTGAGAGTAAAGATGATTTCTATGAACTTACTTTAAGCCCTAACCAGGAGACAGATATTTGCAAATACCTACATTTAACTTAGGGTGAACGTTTACGATCAGAGCATGACTTTCAGTTGCGGATTTGTTGAAATTCTCTAAATTAAAAATGAGTCACAAATTTATTTAATGCACACAAACACAAACAACCACGCGTGTGTGTACATACATACATATATACATGCTTATATTCATCCTATATATATGCCATTATAATGATAACGTGGTAAATTACTGAGTGAGAGAAAAGTTGTGTAAAAAAGAAAGATGCATATATTTAAGTCTGTTGGGTATGTCAATGCCTTCTCTTGGAAAAACGACTCATCTACCTTTCAGACATTTATTTTTGAGGATAGTTAAATTCTTTTGTCAGGAATTATATAACTTTGCCTGAATCTGTAGGTTATTTTTTCTCTTCACATTAAAATAATTTGAACTTGTTTTTATAAGGATGTCGCGAAGCACTTGATCTGTTTTACATAAGAATAAAGCGTCAGAAATTAAGATAACGTTTTCAAAACATTGGAAACTTTAGATATGTTTTCAAAACATAAGATATATACCTAATAGGTCTTTATAAGCAGCTGAAAATTGTTGTTCAGAAAACTGAAAACCAATTATCGAACATAATTTTGTCAACCCTTTAACTAGTCTGACTTCAACCGATTTCGTCGAGAAAGAGCATTGGAAAGTGAATGGGATTGAAATAGAGATGGGGCACGAATGTTGTACTAGACTGGTAATTATCGGCCTCAAAAGGATCAAAGACAAGTACGAAGTTGACATGTGATGTAGTTCGAAATCAGAGTGCAAATAATTGTATGAACACCACAATGCATCCCATCCGAACATTATACTCGTATCGTACTAATTTATTAGATCTACTATCGTTTTACTCGTTGGAGATTCACGATATGTTTTAAGATCCTTTGTGGTAGGAAGAAGTAATCTTGATATAAGAATAAAGGAACGCCAGAATGTGTGTTGCTGCAACTGACCTTAAGAGATTCGACCTCCGTGACGTAAACTGATGTTCTCATTAAAACAAACTTTCCACGCATTGTGGAAGAAGAAGAAGAAGAAGAAGAAGAAGAAGAAGAAGAAGAAGAAGAAGAAGAAGAAGAAGAAGAAGAAGAAGAAGAAGAAGAAGAAGAAAAAGAAGAAGAAGAAGAAGAACAATAATAATAATGATG
>NC_068987.1:52674764-52682264 GCF_001194135.2 Octopus bimaculoides | reverse complement strand
ATTACTTTACAGGACAAAAGTTTAAGAAATAATATTAGAGAGTTCGTACAGTTGTCTAGCATTTTAGACCTCTGCTTTTTTTTCAGCAGGATAGAACTTATAGAGGTATTTGTCACCTGTCTTTCAAATGGTCGATACGTTCTGCCTTTGTGGGAAGTGAATTATTTGAAATGTACGAACTTTCTAATACAGCCCGTTTCTTTAGAGAAAGGGCTATGCCGACGAACATCAAAGTTTAAATTATAATATACAGGATGCAGTAAAATCACCTCCCAAATTTTATGCGGTCAGTAGGGTGGCGCTAATGAAGTAAATAAGATGTGGCGTTGCTCATGTTTTACCTCTGTTTAATCAGTTGCTAACATGCTAGAATCGTTTCGATCAGTACACACCGTACATTTGCTGTTGAAATACTTGACAATCTGTAAAATAAGGGGAGGGGCTTGAATTTATTTTTATTTGCTAGACACTGAGTATATCTTCGGAAAGGAAATGATCTCAAGTAGCTTAATTTGGCCGTTAATATCCTCTCTAAACCCGAAACCTTCTTCTATGAATATCATTAGTAGTTTCTAAGAGTTCAAATATTTTAAGAGAATATATAATTCGACTTAAACTATAAATCTATAATATGCATAACATAATAGATAAGTACATTATTGATACCACTGAGCGATCTGTTTCGATTTGAATTTAAAAAAAAAATTATATAGTTTTTACTAGATCTTATCAGATGTTAATTATATAGCCACGATTGTCAATGTTATATTATCATTATAGCTGTTATAAGGAAGATTTCGTCCCTGACACTCCGTCGGTTACGATGACGACGGTTCCAGTTGATCGGAAAGCCTGCTTGTGAACTTAACGCGCCAGTGACTGAGCGTTACATAAACACAAGTACATTTAACTAAGTTCTCAAACAGATTCAGCGTGAAATAGAATGTGACAAAGCTCGCGCTTTGAATTACAAGTACAACTCATTTTTGCCAGCTGAGTGAACTGAAACGAAGCGCCTTGCTCAAGGACTCAAGGTACCGCCAGGAATCGAATTCTTGACCAAACGATCGCGAGCCGAATAACCTAACAGCTTAGACAAGCGCATTTACAGTAAGATCGATGCTCATTTACTTACAGTATAGTAGAGAAGTTCGTGATAATTGATACTCATATTAATAAGATGATAATCAAAAAGTCGTTTTTATCCAACCGAAATTGACCTTGCCACATGTAATAAATCAGTTGCAATGCCACAGCTTTTATCGAGAAAGAAACTGGTAAACACACCCATAAAGAATCTTTACTAGAAAAATACTGAGAGTCGAGATACAATATAAAAGCCACTGTAATCCACCCAAGACCACTTGTACAACAATACATCTTAATAACAGCTTACCTGCGACCCATCCCAGACTGACATAAAAAACATATACGTGCATAGATAGCTACCGCATCAATATTTATATAAAAACACAAATCGGTGTACATAGAGACTATGTCCACTCTTACAATATACAGAAACAGGTTATAGAGCAGACATGTCGTATGTGCAAGCCGCTAGCAAACACAGATCGCTTTCAGTTATACTTAGTTGTTTGGCCAATAATTGCTTTGCTGACTTAGAATGCGTGGTTGTTATTGATCAAATGCTGTAAAATGATACAAAACTTATCAAATCAGATGCTTAAATACTTTAAACTTTACCTGTGATACATATATATATATATATATATATATAGAGAGAGAGAGAGAGAGAGAGGGATTCAACGTCCTATTTCAGTTTATTCTCCTAATATTCGCAAATGTAATGTCCTAAAAATATTCATACGTGTTTCATTGAAAAATATAACGATTCGAAATCGAAATTAATGTATTTTCAAAAAGATATCATAGCCGCTAATACATTATTAAATATAATTTATTGTTAATATATGTCATATAAACCATACTTCTTTTTATTGGAGAGGCCTTCATTTTAAAATATATTATTTGGCATATAAATGATAGGATACTAATGTTGAAACAGAGTTTTTTGGTTCATACTGAGTTTGTGTAGATGACCTTAAAGGAAACTTGGGCATAACGAAATTTCACGCCAATCAACTAGAGAAATGATTCCGTTCGTGTTTATCAAAGTACTTACAATAAACAACTATGATGGATACCAAGTGTAACTAAAATAATAGAGTCATTAGTGAACAAATGCATTTCACAACTCCATTCAAATATTTGCTGTCTTTTATTTCATTCTAAGATTCTTTTATATAATGTACAATTTCTGTAAAATATCTTTGACGAGTATTTATCCGACGTTAAGCTTATAAATGTGTGTCCAGCCCTTATGTTCGTTGTCTTTTCGCATAGCCTTAAATTTTTGAGTGAGGTATTTACCATAAATTCCCTAAGAAAACAGCATATATGTTAATCGAAGGAAAAATGTTCATTTAGTTTTATAATTCCCGAATGTTCAGGAAATTACCACCTGCTTGAATGTTTGTTTACTCTAGAACATATTAAAGAATCTTCAGAGAATAATGTTAAATCAATTGGCAATTACATGTTCAAAAAATCGATACACTCCAAACAAACAGATTTGGATTTAACCTAAAGGCTTTTTGATGTTGCTCAAGGCTAAGTAACGTTCCAAGATGATGCGGTGAAACAATATCTGAAGTGACGTTCAATTATTCTTGTTTTCTGTGTATCCATGCAAAAGAAATTACTTGCTTAATGTGTCAGTAACGTACGTACTGCCTTCTAGTCCAATAGTACGGGAAGGAATGTTCCCAAATGCACGTGCATATACACATGCACAAACTTATGTAAATCATACGAGACATAATCTCACAGGCATAAACATACGTATATAAATATACATATGTGTGTGTGTGTGCATTTGTGTGTAGTGTGTTTTTATATACACAAACACACACACACACGCACACACACACACACACACACATATATATATATATATATATATATATATATATATATATATATATATATATACATATCGAGATAGATAGATAGGGAGAGATCGACAGATACAGAGAGAGATGGGTAATATATATTCAAATTGGAAGTGATAAGGAGAGTCAAAACATGTTATATCGAAGAGTGCGAAGAATCAGGAGAATGTAGTAAATAAATATAAACCGATGATTCACGGCGTGAATATTCTGAATATAACGAAACATGGAGCCGTTTGATGTATGCTAAACAATCAGTGCAACAATTTCCATATTGAAATATAGCGAGATTAGTTTGATAAAAGGTTTTAACATACACTTAATAAATGTATATCCTCTTTGTTCTTGAATATGAGCGGTCCGGCACCTGCCGGATGATTAGATACGTGATCAAGTGATTATGAATCTCGTTAATTTCCGAGTGATTTTTTAAATGAAATCCATAAATATATGTGTTATGTCCTACTTATATTCTGAAATAATGCATGTATATATTATGCAGTTATGCATATATATTATAACGCGCGCGCGCGCCTGTGTATGCGTGTGTGTGTTTCTGGTTGTCCCCACTATCGATTGACAACCGAGTTCTGTTAGTCTATGACCCTGTAAATTAGCGGTTCGGTATTTGAGATCGGTATAATAAGCACTAGACTGAAAATAAATAAGTACTGGGGTCAATTCGCTCCACCAATACCTTTCAAGTTATTACCTCAGCATGGCCGTAGTCGAATGACTGAAACAAATAAAACATATGTATAAATATGTATGCATGTGTGCATGTGTGTGCATGCACTTGCGTGCGTGTATGCATGTATGTATGTATGTATGTATGTATGTGCGTGTGTGTGTGTGTGTGTGTGTGTGTTTATTAAACTGAATTACTTGCGAACATGCATTTTCTAGCATTTTATAGCCGTTATATGTGTATATTATATGTCTAAAATCTTTTGTAATATTCGATTCATGTGCTCATTTAATGTAAACATGTGATTCACTGAAATGTAACAAACAGCATATCAATAATTTTGCTGCGACCATTGTTTAGACCCACGTTGATAGATCAAACAGAGACCACATGAAAGGCCTGTCAGTATTAACCACTACTTATTTGTACAAGTGACTTAGACTGCCTTGTACAAACGATTTTTCTATTTTTAATTTGGTCAATGCGTGCTATAAGGAAAATGTATCTGCTTTTACTGCTAAGTTGAGTAATTATGTAATGACGATAACTTACGAATAGAGCTTATCGAAAATATAATATTTTAGTGCGAAATACATATTTACTAATATGTGTCGATATTAGCAAGGTCGAAGCGGCAGCTGTCAAAATCGTTAGGACGCAGGGTAAAATGCTTAGCAGCATTTCGTCTGTCTTCTTGTTCTGAGTTCAGTTCAAATGTTCAGTTCAAATCAGTTCAGTTCAGCTTTGCCTTTCATCTTTTCCGGGTCGATAAAATACGCACCAGTTGAACACTGGGATAGATGTAATTGACTAACTACATCTTTTCGAAATTGCTAGCTTTGTGCTAAAATTCGAAACCAATATTAGCAAGTTCAAAGCTGGTAGATTCGTTAGCACGCCAAGTAAAATGCTTAGCGGTACTTTGTCCGTCATTGCGTTCTGAGGTCAAATTCCGCCGAGGTCAACTTTACCTTTAATTATTTCGGGCTTCATAAAGTAAGTACCAGTTGTAATCGATTTACTCTTTCCACTAAATCACTAAACTTGTGCCAAAATTTGGCAGCAATATATAGCAATGTCAATGGTAAAATCGTTTGCACGCCAAGCAAAATTCTTAGCAGCATTTCGTCCGTCTTTACTTTCCGAGTTGGAATTCCGCCGGGATTGACTTTGATTTTCATCCTTTCGAGGTCGGAAAATAAGTGCCTTTCGACTTCTAGGATGGATGTAATCGACTTAGACCCTCCTCGAAATAGCTGGCTTTGTGCAAAAAATTGAAATGAATATTAATATTTTATATTAAGGCATTGAGCTGGCAGAATCGCCAGCACTCCGGCAAAATGCTTAGCAGTGTTTCATTCGTCGTCACTGTCTGATTTCAAATTCTACCGAGGTCGACTTTGTTTTTTATCACTCGGGATCGATAAAATAAAAACCAGTTCAACACTGGGTACACGTAATCAACTTACCCCATACTTCGAAATTGCTGGCCTTGTAACAAAATTTAAAACGAATGTTAGCAATGTCATATACCATACGGAAAAGAAGAGCAAGTAATATAAAGAGCATATTTTTATGGTGTAGATTATGCGTACATTATAAAAATATATCTTTGACAATTATTTCCTAGATTTCACATCGACGAATGATGCTCACAAGTACAGCGGAATTTCATTTTTCTTGAAGTATTGATATAATGATCAGAATTTATGTGAAAACTAGTGCATCGAGGACAATGAGAAAGACTATTACGTAACGAAATTTAATTAAATGATTCCAGATAAAAATATGTAAGCCATATCTGCAGTTTTTCCAACAATCATTTTACTGCAGAAAGGGTTTCTTTGAACCATGAATAAGCTGCCAAAATCTTCTGGGTACGTTGGAGTTTTGTCTTGTAAGTTTAATGTACACAGTTTTACAGACCCTCTCTCTCTTTCGCTCTCTCTCTTCCTATCTTTTTCTATATACATATATACATATTCACCCTTTTTATATATGTGTGTGTATTATGTGGTGATGCTTCAACAAGTATATTATGTGGTGATGGTTCAACAAGAGAGTAAAGATAATCTTAAAACTAAAAAAAATAAAACAACACAAATCTTGTAAATATACCGACGCAGGGTTTCCTGGTTGAAATAATAATTTCTTCCTATATTTATCAAGCTGAAAACAAGACCATTTGGTAGTTGTCTTTTGAGCAGATAACGTTTAGACAAGAAACACTTGTAAAGAAGACAAAAACACAAGGGATATAACCAACGTTACAATAATTCTGTGTCAAGTAGACTCACTAATTGTCCGATGGACTACTTAGAAATACCCATAAGATGTATTTCTTAAAATAAGGACATAAAAGAAAACCTTGACCCTCGAATATATGTATTCGTTGGAGTTTCTCAACTTTTCTTTAATAGATGCAGTCTATCACAAGAACATACTGAATATTGTTTAGACACGTTCATATAGGTTATATCAATTTAAAGGATCCAAGTAGCAGTCGGTGTTAAAGAGACATGGTTAACTATATCCTACAATTAGATTCCAATAAATGCAAGTACAAGTTAATTCTACATGTATAACACGTTAAAAGAAATATCGTTAAGAATTTCAGGAAATTCGGAGTATAAGACAACAAAAATGAGAATGGAGAAAATTATATCATTAATTGGTGATTACATCATACAATACCGACGATCGTTCCTGTTCTTCCATCATATTTAGATACAGGAAATATCAGTCAAATTGATATATCCGAAAACATATGTTAACTTAACGTTATCAAGAAAACCCAAAATTGGTTCAATTCAAAGTGATGAACCCATTTACAAACAAATTTAAGAAGACATATAATATTCTAAGAGAAACGAATTCAATATTCAATTTTGTACGACGTCAATGGATAACAAAAGAAAGAAAAGTCAGCATACGAATTCTACGTTACGATAGTTAGAAGCATAGATACTCCAAGTCACAACGATTAGTTATCTATCTATAAATATACTAAAGATTTTTAACAAAGTTATTTCATATTGTTAAATATGAAAAGGAATTATAATCAATGGCTTATTTACAATTGAAATATTTAAAAGCTTTTCAATATTTGCAAGAATATTTCAATGTAAAATTACATTTATACTTTGATAATATCAATTCAGAAATAAATATATGAAACATTCTCTCAAAGTCCAGATGTACCTATTTCACTAACTTCTGTCTACATATGTTGACCCAACAGAAACGACCGTCGTTATTATATGGTGTTTAATCACCAATTATACATTTTATTTCTCCATTTTATCTTAATTGTTATATGTATGTATATGAGAGTGTATGCGTGTGTGTTTATATATATATATATATATATATATATATATATATATATATATATATATATATATATATATATATATAATAATATTAGGGACACAATCCAAAATTACAGGTAAACAACTCAATTAAAATCAAGAATACATATTATTTTCAAATAGTAGAAAATCTTTAGCAAAGTGAAAACAATGCTTATCCAAATTTTTCCGTTTTAAATAATTTTTCTATCTTTATATAATAAGTATTTCATATTAATTCATTTGAAAGCCTTGTACTTATCCTAACAGTCTCTTTTGCCGAACCGCTACTTACGGGGATATAAAAACAACAACACCGGTTTTCAAGCAGTGAGAGGGAGATCCAACACACACACAGATACACACACACGCATACACACACACACACACACACACACATATATATATATATATACACATTATATATATAAACGACGGGCTTCTTACAGTTTCCGTCTACCAAATCCACTCACAAGGCTTTGGTCGTCCC
>NC_068987.1:52670828-52671591 GCF_001194135.2 Octopus bimaculoides | reverse complement strand
ATATCCATATAGTGGGGGCATGTAAACGATTGATGTATTTCGCTATGCCGGAATCACAGTTGTGTTGTTGTTGTCTTCCCTGGAGTCCAAATACTATGCAGCTATTAAGTTCTAACTATATTCTTTTGCGATACACCCATTAGTCTATAGAAAGTGTAGAGATTTCTTTATTGTGTATGTGTTTTGTTTCTGTATATGAAGGAATGTATATGATGTACTTTCTTAGATTTCAGCAGATTCTATGCTAACCATGTATAGACAATTTCAGTAATATCTGTAGTTATTTGTTCTTTTGTAGCATAATATTTAAACGATTTGATAAGCATGTTTATTGAGATTTCGAATAGTTCTATCTTCGAATATTTCTGCAGCAAAATACATCCTAGTGTTTCTTTCTTAAATTTGAGTTATGGCGGGGTATGTAGAATCGCATTTACGTGGGTAAATTTAGTAGGTTTTATATTATTGATTTTATTTTTTCTCATAAATAATAGCTGTATTGTGGGAAGCATATGCTTATCAGTGGTTGGACAGTCCTTTAGTTACATTCCTGTCTTTAATGTATTTTATGCAGATACTTCTATACAGCTATATTTTTTTAACTCAACCCAATTCTCTCTAACGTTCTTTGAAATTTCACCCTCAGAGAATAGGCTATATTATCTGCAAAATGTATTTTTGTGTGAAAAGTACAATGAGAGGCAGACAAGAAAGAGTTGTGCTTTGGTGGGAACGGAAGAAGGCATTTTTCTTTATTTTTTTT
>NC_068987.1:52669070-52670683 GCF_001194135.2 Octopus bimaculoides | reverse complement strand
AAAGAGTTGTGCTTTGGTGGGAACGGAAGAAGGCATTTTTCTTTATTTTTTTTTTGTTGGAACATAACCTTCTATATAAATACACTTATTACGCCTACTTTTGTTTGTGTGTCTCTTTTGTCCCACATTCGCTCGACCAATACACACACTCATACACACACAAGTACACACACACACACAAATAGGCACAAACACATGCATATATACTCCTTGCAGAAATGATGTCTGAAAAGGGACACAGAAAATGTGTTGTTAACAGTATGAAATCCGGTATTGTGGACTAATTCGGTAAACGTTAAGATAGAGAAAAAAATTAGATACATTACTAATGTAAGTTATGTAAAGGAAAAGAGGAAATTGTTACTTACATAGTAAGTGAATGAAGCATGATGGCACAGACGAAAGCAACAAAAGACATGACAAACTAGGGAGAATAATCCACTAAGAGTTATGTAGAAAGTTAGGATTTAAACATTCTGATAACTGGTATAAATATATATGTAGTAAAGTTCTGTAAAGCAAGAAGAATAAAGTTTGTGGGAGTTTAATAATCAATCTGACAGAGTAATAGAAGCTAGAAGGCCTGATTTAGTAGTATTGGGCCAAGAGAATAGAAGGTGCCACGTAACTGACTTTACGGACCGAAATGTTGAGAAAATCAATATGACTGGTATGGAGAAAATAGCAAAGTACCAGAGTCTAGCCTTTGAGATTCAGAAGCTATGGTAAGTACTGAAAATACGTATCAATGTAATCATAGGTGTATCAGAAACTATACCTAATGATTTGAACAGATGGATAGAGGAAGGAGGAATAAAATATAGCTTAGAGCAGTTCCAGAGAATTGTAGAACGACAGTTACAATACATATGAAGTTTCTTGGTATCTAAGGTTAATTGTGGTAGCCTGATGTTCGGAATATTTTCCAACAATTTAATACGTTTTGAGTAAATGAAATGATAATTATAATGGCAATAATGATGTTAATATTATTATTATTTGGTAAAGAACCCCTTCGGTCATGAATGGCTATGGAATAGTACCTAGAAAGTTACACCCCGAGGCACAAGTCCGGACAAGGATATTTATGGAAGACCAGTACTGACCTGTCTACCTCTATTATTCGAAGGAAGACCAAAGGCCAGAACAAAGTGGCACCAGTGAAGTCATAACTCATTTCTACAGCTGGGTGAAATGGAGCAACTTGAAATAAAATGTCTTGCCCAAGAACACAACACACAGCTCAGTCCGGTTCGGGAACCGAACTTACTACGTCATGATTGCGAGCCCGACGTTTCAACCACTGAGTCGCGTTATTATTATTATTATTATTATTATTATTATTATTATTATTATTATTATTATTATTATTGTTCAGTAGTTTTATTTTTATAACGTGCTTTCACTTCACTACCGAGCGCAGCTCTGTGCGCTTTGGGTATGTGCTGTGGTTTGCTGTGGTGCTCTTATGTTTACTGTATTGAAAGTGTTTTGCGTAGAATGTGTGCAGTACCCAGTAGTGCAATTTTCTGTATGTTATATATATTCGTAAGTCTTGGTATTTTTGTTATGTATTTGTCTGAATATTTTTTATTATACCTAAGGCACCGACT
>NC_068987.1:52667121-52668772 GCF_001194135.2 Octopus bimaculoides | reverse complement strand
ATAATAATAATAATAATAATAATAATAATAATAATAATTATTATTATTATTATTATTATTATTATTATTATTATTATTATTATTATTATTATTATTATTATTATTATCATTATTATTATTATTGATAAGGCAGTGACCTGGCAGAATCATTAGCAAGACGGGCGAAATGCTTAGCTCTATTTCGTCTGCCGCTACGTTCTGAGTTCAAATTCCTCCGGGATCGACTTTGCTTTTCATCATTTCGGGGTCGATAAATAAGGTACCAGTTATGTACTGGAGTCAGTCTAATTGACTGGCACCTCCCGTTAAATTGCAGGATTTGTGCCTATAGTAGAAAGGAATATTATTATTAACATCATCATCATCATCATCATCATCATCATCATCATCATCGTCATCATCATCATCATCATCATTAAGGCTGTGAGCTAGCAGAATCGTTAACACGCGGGGGAAAATGCTTAGCAGCATTTTGTCCGTCTATACTATCTGTGTTCAAATTCCACCGAGGTTGACTTTGCTTTTCATCCTTTTGCGGTCAATAAAACAAGTGCCAGTTGAACACTGGCATTGATGTTTTCGACTTCTCCACTCCCCTGAAATTGCTGGCCTGGAACCAAAATTTGAATCTATTATTATTATACCACATAAAGATATTCTATTTGAAATCAAATAATTTCAAGCAAGAAATACATAATAGTAAATGGATATAAGCTGCTGTAATTTCATATGGCATTATATCGAACATATCGCATCCATTTATTATTTAAAGTATCTTTCATAAAGAAATGTCTTAATATTAAAGGTTAGTGAACTCAATCATTCAATTGCGTCTGTTTGGATATATCTTAATAGCGAATCATAGGCAAAGAGCATGCACACAATCAAAGAATAAATTTTTAAAGCGAAACCAACAAAAGTTGTATTAGTTGTGATACAACTCCAGTACAGAAATATCTAAATTATGAAATGCTTTACAACTATTCAAAGATATATAACAATTAATGTAATGCATACGTGTATATGAAAGCGAATCAGAATATTTCCATAACTTTTCATCAACAGAAATGAGAAATTATATAAGGTTTCATATTTGAACGTTTTAGACGTACATGACTCTACAGATTGAAATACGTACTTTCTTACTTTCTTACTTACTTTTTTCCCTTTGCTGTTACATATCTAAGAGAAGGGATAAAATGCCGCTTCAAGAGGGTTTTTGAACAAGGCATTGCAGCATGCCCCAACTCTTTCCGTTATCCATATATTCCCGAAGAAGGACAAAGGTTGGTTCATACATTTTGACACAAGTACCGTTGCAAGAATTGCTAGCACAAAACAGCACGGAATGCTGGAGTACCTACGTGATTCTAGTTGCTGATTCGTCATCAATTATTTACACACGCATACTCGATGTTTACCAGCACATAAAGGACAAAATGTACGTATTTAATTCAATAATGCTACTTCTACATATATGTGAGGTATCGTTTTCAGAAATACATTTCAGAAAGATTCTTATGCAGGTTTATTTCATACAATCGATGTATATTCGTTTATCAAAATCCCTAAGGCCACGAAATATTGCATGAATATGAATAGTTATGTTTATTTATACTAGTAAAGGCACATACTCATATATATATATATA
>NC_068987.1:52660814-52663383 GCF_001194135.2 Octopus bimaculoides | reverse complement strand
TATATATATATATATATATATATATATATATATATGTGTGTGTGTGTGTGTGTATGTGTGTGTGTGTGTATGTGTGTGTATGTATATACATACACACACATACATGTATATGCAGAGAAAATAGACTTAGACAGTGACACAGAGAGGGTGAGAGACGTTTTTCCCCTTGTATATATGTATGTTATCGCTTTATAATATTTAATATAGTAATTCTATCGTTAAATTTATTTGAAGCGGTTTAGAACAACTCATCCCCATTTCCGGCCGGAACCGTACTCTCATTTCTTTCCGTTTGAATACAACGAATGATTAACAAGAGAGTTTTTTGTCATGTGACTATTCCAAATTAATGCCACTTCTTACCGAACATTTCATGGAGTCTCTTCGAAAAGAATTCGACTATCCATAATTCTATGTAACTTACTCACTAATGACTATTTAGAATAACACTTCACAAAAGAGCATGTGTATGCACGTGTGTATGCATGTATGTATAGTAGTATTGATATAAATACACACATACACGCAAACACACAGACCCAGACACGCACGCGCGCACATACACACACGCACACATATATGTGTATATCCTTAAGAAGCTACTCTGCGTGTGTGAGAGAGAATGTTATTGAAAGAAATAGAAAAATACAAGCTTGATTGCATTCCACTGAACTGATAGAAGTAATTTTCATTCGTGTGTAGGTGTATAAAGCGTGTCTTATATCTCCTCCTGGATTGATGTTATTACGTGTCTCATGTACTTTAGAGGAGCAGCTACAACTGAACTTCTGGTCAAATGCTTCCTTCTGAAACATTTATATTGAACATGTTTTCAGATATTTATTGAGCTTTAAGGAGAACATATGATAATTTTAATATAGTTAGTGAAGTATGAGTGGAATGGAAACTTGAAACCAAATAGTACGAAAGACGAAGCAGACGTAGTATTAAAAACAGTAGAAGCGACTGTATACAAGCAGAAGTAGATTCGGTTTAGGGCTTTTATTAATGAATTTAACATACTTTAAATACTGCTAGACCTTATAAATTAGCAGTGAAATTTTCTTTTATTCGCTCACCATTGTCTTTTGTATGATATAAATGTATCTCTTTCTGTCTCTCTCTTTCTTCCCATATATTTCTATCTACCCATCTCTGTATGCATATAGAAGAGGAATAAAAAAAAACGTAGTAAATATCAATATTTTATTAATTGGCAAGATGGCAGAATTCTTAACTCGCTGTCTTCGTGCTCTGAGTTCGACATCCCATGTCATCCGTTGAAGGTTAATAAAATAAGCACCTGTTGAGCGCGAACTTGCTGGTCTTGTGCCAAACTTTGAAATCAATATTGATATTGCATAAGGCATGGAGCTGGCAGAATTGTTACCGCACCGGGCTAAATGCTTAGCGGTGTCTCTTCCGTTTTTACAGACTGAGTTCAAATGCCGCCGGCGTCGACTTTGCCTTTCATCATTTCGGGGTCGATAAAATAGGTATCAACTGAACTCTGGAGTTGTTACTCCTTTTCCCGACATTGATGACCTTGTGATAAAATTCGAAACCAATATTTATACTATATTTATCATTATTAACGTTTCCTTTTAGCTATCGACTCCGTACTTACGAAATGAAAGCAAAACATACCTCATTTCACTTACTAGTTTTTTAATATTTACACTGAAGCATCTGGGAGAAATACGAGCATGTTTGCTTATTCCCAGCAGGATGTAAATGACTTCCGGTCTACTAAATATGAAGGATGCGTAGAGCTACTGGAAATGCGGAGAGAAAAGCAGTTTTACTCAGGAAGAGAATGGTAACAGAAATAGCTCCTTGCTGGATATGGAGCAAGAAAGAGGAGTTAACAATAAGTGAAGGGGAGGTGATGAGCAATGATTTGGCCAGAATTGCTGATCAAACCAACAGCAGAGTTTTGCATAATATAAGACATCCAATTCATTGGATATTTTGCCGACAGTAATTCCTCCTGGTCAAAGCTTTATTCGCCGAAGGTGAATGCAGAAGTAATATCTTTTACCTATTATCAAACTCATTATCTCTCTATCTCTCTCTATCTCTCTCTCTCTCGCTCTGTCTCTCTCTCTCCCTCTTTCTCTCCCTCTGTCTCTCCCTCTCTGTCTCTCTCTGTCTCTCTGTCTCTCTCTCTCTCTGTCTCTCTCTCTCTCTCTCTCTCTGTCTCTCTCTCTCTCTTTCTCTGAATATATATATGCCTGGAAAGACGAGCAATAATCTCTCCTGTTTCCAAAAATAACAATTACCAATTACCCCTGCTTAAATATTTCAAATTGTTTTTTCATTCATTCACAAAATATCCACTCACATTGTACGAAATTACAATAATTCCAATGTCATGAAAACGAAATCGGTCGACAAACACAATACTCTTTCACTTAGAAAATATATTAAAAATACATTAAAACTATATGAAATGTGTGCATTTTACTTCATTTATTATTATTATCATAACCATTATCATTATTATTATTTTATATTCATTACAACCCACCACCTGAGGCTATTCGAAATTCTCCTTCTCCTTTTTCTT
>NC_068987.1:52655092-52659782 GCF_001194135.2 Octopus bimaculoides | reverse complement strand
TATATATATATCTAATTCTTATTTCAAGATAGTTAAATAAGCCTCCGAGAAAACTTGATAGTGAAAGAGACACCGAAGAAATCCTTAATACAATCACATCCGGTGATGATACTGAACTTTTTCTTGAAGAAATTGATAATGCTGATGAGCTTCAACTTGTACTTCATCCACCAACTGATAGCGACGATTCAGATAAAGATAATGCTTCAAGTGACTGCGAAGGATCTTCAGTAATTTTGCAGAGAAAGGTGAGATTAGAGCCTGTATACGATAGGCGTGTACTATAGGCTATATACTATAGCTGGTGTTGAGGTTCTCGGGTTAGACAAGGAGATGAAACCAAGTTCTGCTAAGAAGTACTGTTGTCACACAAAGAAAAGGTCTCGTAAATGTAATAATAAACCGTTGAAACAGTCCTCTGCAAAGTATGGTTGTGATTCCAGTGTAACTGACCTTACAACTAAATTTACAACTAAATTTAGGAACACGTTTGAGCCAACTGACGTCTTCACGGAGTGCTTCTCGAAAGATATTATGAATCGCATTTGCAGAGAAACTTTTAAATATGCCGCACAAGAAAGAGAGTTTTCAGTATACTTTGTCTGACAAGGATCTTTACAAGCATTTTGGAATTCTATTGTCGTGCTACAGCAAACTAACCTGCAGAAAAATGTACAGGGAGACTAGATCCGATTCAAACAACCATTTAGTTAGTCATGCAGGTTCATAGAAATAAGTTTCAGAAAATACATCAATATCGGCATTTCAACGAAAACAGTAAAGTCGATTCTTGTGATAAAGTCTATAATGTTAGGATTCTTTTATTATTTTTTAAATTTTTTTATTGCCCACAAGGGGCTAAACATTGAGGGAATAGAGAAGGACAGACAAAGGATTAAGCCGATTACGTCGATCCTTGGTGCGTAACTGGTACTTATTTAATCGACCCCGAAAGGACGAAAGGCAAAGTCGAGCTCGGCGGAATTTGAACTCAGCACGTAACGGCAGACGGCAGACAAAATACCGCTAGGCAGTTCGCCCGGCCCGCTAACGTTTCTGCCAGCTCGCGTATTTTTAGAACCAATTTTTAGAACCAATGAGTAACCATTTCTCTTTTGATGAAGCAATGGAACCTTATTATGTGCATCATGGCATGAAGCAGTCTATAAGAAGGAAACTCATACGTTATGGTTTCAAGGTTTGGTGCTGTGTCAGACCACATGGATTCTTAGTGAAATTCTATCCTAACACATGTGCATGAGATAAAATTGCAGGTAAAACACTTGTTTCTTCAGTTACCGAAAAATTATGTTTAGAATTTGTAACATTAGAACCATGCATTTATATGGACAACTATTTTAGTTCTTTACATTTGATGGATGCCTTATCAAACAATGGTCTCATTTCCGTTGGGACTATACGAAATGATAGAAAATAAAAGGCACCGCTACAGGATATAAGTAAAGATGCGCATGGCACTTGCTGTGCATTTGAGGATGGAATTACTCTCCTAAGATGGTATGATAATAACCAAGTAAAACTTGTAACCAATTTGAAAGACGGGAAGTTTTTTGATGTTGACATCTATAAACGAAGAAAAAATAATCTGAGCGAAATACAGCACCTGTACTTCAACCAAATATCGTGAAGCTATACAACATATAAATTGGAGGTGTCGATCTATTTGACAAATTGAGAGTTCATTGTCGAATTAGAATACGATCAAGAAAATGGTACAAGCCTTTGTTTAGATTTTCCTTCAACGGAAGCATTGTAAATCTATGGATTCCTTTCCGCTGTATTCAGAGGAATATTTTTCTACTGGAATTTACAAGGCAAATAGTTACTGCATTGCTTGCTGCACCAGAATTAGAAAAGAAAATAGTGGTAAGTCCTAAAACAAAGAAGCAAGTTCCGCAAGGGGTACGTTTCGATAACAGAGACCACCTTGTCAACAAAATTGAAACTCAAAGGCGATGTGTAGCTTCTGGAAAATGCATCAAATTTGTTTGCATCAAATGCAATATAGGCCTACATCTTGGCATATGCTTTATTCATTTTCATCAAAAATGGTATTCGTCTTAGAAATATTATATTTACTTATAATTAAAAATGTTTTGTAAAGCAAATGAGATTTTAAAACAATTTCTTCATCCTTATTTCAAAATTTTAACCCTTCATACACAGCGTATGATACATCATACGGGTCTAAAAACAACTTGACTGTTATAATATTCATAAAATTTTGTTATGAACTTCTGAAATACACAAAATATACAACGTATGTGAATATGACAAAAAACTTCAAATTTTTGTTTCGGGTATTAATGGGTTAAGGCGCCTGGGTGCATTTGAAAGGATTTAGGTTGTAATGTTAGCATCTCCAGGAACTCTGTATCAGTATCCGAGAGAAATTAGTCATATTTCTGTCAGCTATAATCATTGAAAGAACATATATCATATGGTCAGTCATTGAGTGTTTACCAGCGACAGGTTTTTGACAATATAAAATTAATCAAATAAAGTTAATAGCACGAATCCTTACATCTCTGACAAAACACAATAGATATATAGACAGTCCTTAATTATTCTTGAATGGGCGTACGCAAACTAATTTTCTGACCATTAAGTTATGCTTACTAATATATTAATATAAGTACTTTATTGGAATCCCAATTAAGACAACGTTTCTTCTAGAAATAAGACTTTTGGTATTTATAGTGTGAAACATGATACCTTGCAGCAATAAACGGAATCTATGAAATATTTCAATTATTATTCCATTTTTAAAGTAATGATATAATTATTCCTTGCTTTATTATTTGTAACACATCTCCTACTTTCAGAACGAAGCTAGCAATTTGGAGGTGAGCGCACCACCAATTCATAGTTATTTTATTTTTATCGATTCCGAAATGAAGAAAAGCATAGATAAGGTGGGATGTAAACGTAGAACGTAAAGAGTCCAAGGCAATGCCACTATCCTTTGTGTCCAACGCGCTAACATTTCTAAAACAAAAAACGATCGATGTTTCCCTGAGGCTTAAATTTTGGATCTGTGAGCCTCACAAATGCTGATCCATTGTAGCTTCTTTCGGCTTCCACCTATTGTCAAGTCATAATCGTGCTGGCCATCCACGCAATGCTGCACTCACTAAGATCATAAATCATGGCCCAGATGCCGCAGGTTTCCGTTCCCAGTTCGAGTGAGAGAGCTGGACAGAGAAGTCGGTAAAAAGCCAGACGGTATGATAATTTTCCCCTTCCGTGATGGTAGACCTTTTATCTTGGATCCCACATGCTGCAACACCTACTCCTGCAGCAACCTAGCACGTTCGGCAGCCAGCCGAGGTTTTGCTACTCGTGAAGCCGAGAAGAATAAACTGTTAATGTATTGAACTCTCTTTGACAGATTTGTGGCCGCGTCTGTGGTAGGGAAGACCTCCGGCCTTCTTGGACCCGAACTACATCCTTGTTCATTGTTATCGTGGAAGGGACGGCTATCTGCATGAGTGTCTTCCTCAACATCCTCCGGGGAAACGCCTTTTACATTTTGTCCGCCTGGACCATGTGGCAGACTGAGAAGCACTTTTAGTTACAGCTGTAATATCGTTTTAGAAAAAATACCACACCCATTTCCTCACAGTTTGTGACTTATTTATTCTTTATGAAGTGTTCTTAGCATTTCAGCACCATAACATACATAAATAAAATAATAAAAACAATGTATGTAAATTATGTTGTACATTTTGGTATTCTATGTTAAAGATTTCACACACTATTTGGAAGAAGTATTTCTGATACATCTGTTAGATCGAGTAATAGCAAAATCAATCTCCCGTTGACTTTTGATTGGAGTAATTTTACTCGTTGATTACTAGTTCATCCAGTTCCTAAGTAGTCAACATATCTATTTGATATTTTGACATAATCTGATTTTACTGGAGTTGAGATTTAATTGCATTGGTGTTTCATAAATAAGCGGATTCGATATCATAATATAAGTGGGAAGAGCATAATTCGCGTGTTTTCTTCCTGTCGTAATATTATTTTACGTGTCTATCTGTAAAAGTATTTTACAAGGATGCGTCTTTGGATTTGGAATGCCGATGTGTAACCTGGCAATTTTATTCTGACGTGTATGTGATGCGGCCGTTGTTAGAGCCGGTTGTGCGGATACTTGCTTTTCGCTTATTCTTTTTTATGTCTGCCTATGTTTTAAGTTGGAAAAGGTTTTTGCTGGTTTCTGCGTTTCGCGATTTATTTTCGATTTGATTATTGTTGAGTTTAACGATTTTATGATTTGTACAAACCCAATACTGAGTGGGATAAGTTATTTGTTAGCTTCTACTTTTTTCAGTGGCTGTGTGGTAAGTAGCTTGCTTACCAACCAAATGGTCCCGGGTTCAGTCCCACTGCGTGGCATCTTGGGCAAGTGTCTTCTACTATAGCCTCGGGCCGACCAAAGCCTTGTGAGTGGATTTGGTAGACGGAAACTGAAAGAAGCCTGTCGTATATATGTATATATATATGTATGTGTGTATGTGTTTGTATGTCTGTGTTTGTCCCCCCCAACATCGCTTGACAACCGACGCTGGTGTGTTTATGTCACCGTAACTTAGCGGTTCGGCAAAAGAGACCGATAGAATAAGTACTAGGCTTCCAAAGAATAAGTCCTGGGGTCGATTTG
>NC_068987.1:52651044-52654848 GCF_001194135.2 Octopus bimaculoides | reverse complement strand
TATATATATATTACAGCGATTACGTTTATTCGTGTGTATATATATAGAGAGAGAGATAAATAGGAAGTAGAAGTAATATTAACCAAATGGTTGAAACTGATGTCTAGTGAGGATATGTGGCCAGCCCCTTGTGGTATGTGTACTCATTAGTGTACATCGTTTAGAACATAACGAGAAATATGTTTTTTGTTTGTCATTACGCATTTGGGTCAGTAAAGTTTCTCAGTACCAGTGCTTGGAAACATTTGACCGTTGGTGCATATAATCTAGTGGGTTGATATACACGTTGCTGTATCATTATATTTTCAATATCCTCATTTCTTTTGAATACTTTGATATTGTATGTAACATTGTACGTTGTTAATGCTGGAATGTCATTTTCATTATTTAGTTGCACCTATGATATGATGTATGCAAAGTCTTATAGGAATTTGCTTTCGACATTCATTGGAAATATGATAGGCATGCACTTTGTTTCATATAATGCAAGGCAGATACGTAATATGTGACGAAGGAAGATATTGTCCTTTCATAAATGTGTTCCTTTCATTATATATATTTTGTACCGTAGCATTCCTGACTTTCTTATATTCGTTTAAGTAGCGTGTGCTAGATTTCGTAGTTTGATGACCATTGTTTTGTACGACGAGTCAATGTTCAGGTTTGTCGTTTAAATTCAGTAGTGAATAAGAAATGTAAGACTTTCCATATCATTGCTTCGTAATGTGTAGTTTCTTTGTATGTATAAATGCTTCTTGTTTCATATTGCCTATATATATTTCTGTGAGTATTTTCACTATTTCATGCATAACACGCCAGGACTGTTTACATTTTTCATGTTTAACCATGGAATTTATTTACACCCAGCATCTACAATTTTCTATAACGAAAGTATATCCTTCACAAACAAAGAACAACATTTCTTCAAATTATGAGAACCCGACCTGCATTTCGGACACGAGTAGGTTAACCAAGATATTTAATAATTGTAAAAAGGCTAGCATGATGTTGGTAGGAGGTCTCCTTGTTACTACTTTTATTTGCTCGACTGACTGGTGATGCTTCAGTTTTCAATAACCTTAGGCCAAATGGTACCGTATATTGGCTAGATACAAACGTATTAAAGGGATGCAATTTATCTAAACGAAGAGGGATGGAATCAAACGCCCACTGCACTGGAATTGGAAATTAGTATGATTAATATATAAAGTAATTTATTTAGAAGATTTATTTCAGTGCTATGATTTTTCAGGCATTTCAATAAATCTGCCATGCTTCTCCCTCAATATGAATACAACTGATTTCATTAGGTGTAGTCCTGTGATTCTTTGAAATTATAGGTTACGATTTAGTATTTATGTGAAATTTTGTATGCCATATAACAAGCGGAAGCTATAATTTAGAACTGAAAAGTTACATGAAATATTAAATCAATCAAAAGTAAAAGGCAATAGAGCGGTTAATTTATATGCAGATTCTTGTTCCTATCATCGACGTTAATAAGGTAAAAATATGCATACAGTCGAGGTTAATCTACAAAATGTATGTGGCGAAATACAAGATCATTTATAGACTAATTTATAACCAATAAAAGAACATAAGCTCACACTTAGGAAGCAATTACCAGATTATATACCATGCTACGTTAATGACTAAATATCTTTCAGAACACTATGTTGCATGAATATGCATCAATTGATGTCGATTGACACGGTTCTTTGATATTTTGTTACATTCTCGAGAAGAGGAACGTGTTTATACATCGGTTCTATTCCAGCTTGTGCCAAATACAGTAAGTTGTCTAGCAAAACAGATCATTTTCAAAGCTGAACGTGTCTTCTGTCCAGTAATGCAACAAGAATTTATTGATTTGTTGTATTTTGCCTCGATAAGTCAAATAAATCAAGTGTTCGGCGAAACAAAAGGATATTAGTGATAAAACAGAACAAACTAAAAGTTATATTGTGTTACAGATAGTTTCATTTATTATTGAATTTAACAGCTTCAATTTATTAATAGTTTATGGGATTAAGTAAGTTAGAAAAATGCATATACATATGAACGTATCTGATACTAAAGATATATACACACATACTAACATCTACATATATATTTAATAGGCGTTCTGTGAAATTATCATATACGCTGCTGCGCCACTATATCTGAAATACTTCTAATTGCTTGGTGTAATTTATACGCATCTGCATTTTTTTAAGTCTACGTCTAATTTTTGGAACGGTTTACTTTATGTACTATGAGAATCTCATCATCCTTTTTTGCGTGTGCGTGCACGCAAGCACATGTGCCTGATAGCCTCTATCATTGGTTTCAACGTATTAACTTCGAATTGAATCGATATGAAAGCGAAGTGGTTGAATTATCTACAGACAAACGAAAACCTTACATAAGTCTTAATTACAAGAGCACGACATATTATGCCATAACGGAAGTACAGATACAATCAATCGGAAAATCTACTTATTTTCTGACTACACAGTTTCTACAACAATGTATGCACCGATTCGAAGTTGTCTTCAATCACTTGCCAAGGATAAAAGGACTGACATAGATTTGACGGGGCGTGTGTTTGTAAGCATGTATGTATGTATGCAAGTATGAATATATGTAAGGATGTATGTGTATATGCATATATATTAGGTCATCCAATAAATAATGCGGATTTTGTCCATTGCATGAACTAAAAGTCGAAACGTGATGGTATAAACTACCTGCATCAACTTGAAATGAATGCAGGTACTAAGTACACATTGTCCAGGAGTATATTCGACATATTTTGCTTTATGAGTTCAACTATGGCAACAATGCAACGGAAAGTCCGAGGAATAGTAATGCAGTATATGGGGATCGGACAATAACCAATTTCGACGGTGGTTCCAGAAATTCCGAGCCGGAAACTACAGCCTAGAAAGCGAGCGGCGTACTGGAAAATATGTAGGGCTCGATGAGGACGTCCTGCAAAACCTGGTGGAACAAAATCCCTTCGTTACTGTTGAGAACCTAGCAGAGAAGCTTGGATTTGGTCATTCAACAATTTATTGACATCTGCATGCCATCGGGAAAGTCAGCAAATTGGATAGATGGCTTACTCACAAACTCTGCGAGTCTAATCGCGCGCAGAGCGTGAATGAGTGCTCGGTAAAAATGTGTTTTTTTATGGTAGTCTGACCTTAGAGTCCCTCATAGCGTGATGCATTATTGTATAGTCATGCTGTTATATATAAATATATATATATATATATATATATGTCCCTGTCATTTTTTCTCACCCCTCCGTAATTCTTCTGTCTCTCTGGCTCTACCTCTTTCTTTACTCTCCCCACGTGACCGGTGTTCGGCCAAGCCTGTCCTTTCTTTCTTGTTTTGGCAGTCGTCCGTGCAACATCAAGATTCCTCTATGTACATGTGAAATCTTCTATCTCTGCCATAAGGCTATATTTCCACACATGCTAGCTTGATTTAATTCGCCCTTAGTCGAAGATACCTGTTGTTATGTCCTGTTATTTGTATTTGTGTAACATTCTCCGTTTATTCTTTTCCATCCTTGTTTTCGTATACATTCGCTGTTTTCTTCCAGGGAATCTAATGCTCTTAGATTAGTTTTCTCTTCGGGCTGAGCAGATTGGAGCAATCTCAAGTAAAACCAGCCGAAATTGCAAAGATAATCTGGAACTCATCTGGGGAAAGAAAACTCGGAATGACCCGTCTTTGTTTTCATTGAATTGTCTCTCTGGAGGTTTTGTTGTTCCATTTTTGTATCACCTGTTTGAATGTTTTGTGTTCTTG
>NC_068987.1:52650627-52650838 GCF_001194135.2 Octopus bimaculoides | reverse complement strand
TATATATATATATATATATATATTTGCCTATCATACTGTCATACACTGTGTATATATACCATTCACAGGCTTTAACTCACGCTCAACTGGGTTTTACAACCCATTATAGCCATGTAACATCCACACACACACATACATATACTTACTTACACACACGCACACACACACACACACAGACATATATATATATATATATATATATATATATATA
>NC_068987.1:52648287-52649215 GCF_001194135.2 Octopus bimaculoides | reverse complement strand
CTCTGGACTAGCAAGCCCACACATATATATTTATATATATATATATATATATGTGTGGGCTTGCTAGTCCAGAGAGAATATATAAAACAGAACTATATATATATTCTTTGTATTTAAATCGCAGACGTTACAAGATTACTCAAGGAGGAAGCGTTTCCATCAAAGCAAGCACGATTTCTCGGCTCTTGAGTTAATTCACAATTTCTCTCGACTAAAATTGATGTACTTATTACTCACATGCTCTCTCTCTCTCTCCCCATCTCTCTCTACTCACACACACATACACACTCGCATATGTACATATGCACATACATACTTTAGAATAAACATGCATATACGAGATATAAATTGATTATAAAAATTTAGTTGTCAAACAATTAACACTATATGTCAGAGTGCAACAGAGAACATATAGTTAAAAAACTATATTTCCAATAATAACCCCCGTTTATCTAGCTCAGCCAATAGCCTATAACAAGACCTATTAACCTTTAGATGTAAGGGGAAAATATTTTCATAAATGGTATTTATATTGGTATGTGTTATCGTCTGCTTAAAATAGTATTGTTTCAGTGAGGTTTTCATTTATTGGCAAAACAAAATTCGAAGTATGATCGATATAACTTAATGCTTTTCTTACTACACACACACACATACACACTCACACACACACACACACAAAAACGCACACACACTCAAAAATACATAAAAAGTATAGATAAATACAAATACATACTATTTAATCAACCCACTTGCTTGCTCGAGTCACCCTGATAATAACATTGGAGTGAAGTATAGGACTTGAGTGAAGCTTTTACTCTCACTCTGAATGGAAAACCTTAGATACCTGAGTAGAGTGCTAGGTAGTGCCTTCCTTTCTGACTAAATTATCACAACAAATAAAAACATCCATCAATATACATATAAT
>NC_068987.1:52630021-52647886 GCF_001194135.2 Octopus bimaculoides | reverse complement strand
TTCCCAAGTGCATTGATTCACATATACGTAGATATATGTGTATGTGCGTGTGTATGTGTGTGCGTGTATGTGTGCATGTGTGTGTGAGTGCTTGTGTGTATGTGCGTGTGAGTGTGTATCTATTTGTGGTTGTCAATGTGTTTGTATGTCTGTATATAAGTGTGCATGTACTTGTGTGAGTGCGTGAGTGTGAAAATGTATCTTTTGTTTCATAAATAGCAGAAAATAGAGAACGAAGAGGTACAACTACAGTCTCGAAGACGAGAATAATCTGAACGAACTTTTTAGTAATTTTCAAAATGTGTAACCAACGCCATTGAAAATTTCGTCTGGAAATGCAAAATTGATATGCTCATAAATATGTATTTTTTATATGTAAATAATGGTAATTGATTTTACTAAAGAACCTGCATTTAATATACATTACATTTTTGTCAGATATTACATACATATTAGCTAGTTTCTCGTATATGAGCAAAGTCATTGCTAGTAAGAATCATTGAAATGAGTTAATGTTGATGCAGTGTGAGGCCTTTGTATGACTCTTGAGCCCCGCGAAAGTTTTGCATATTCTATTATATAATGCACTGCTGTGCTGACTGGCAGAAAGAACAGGTGCCACAGTATGAACTCTTTTGACATGCCTTTTTAATCCTCCGACTGAGAGCCACACCTTTCTACATTTTGCTCATGTTCTATTGTGAACAATAGCTGTATCCCAATTAACCATGCGTCCATTCCTGTGAGTTCTCTGATGGCTGACCATGCCCGCACAACTCAAGCACCTCCTCCCACAAACCACATAAAAAAGCAACACTCTCATTCTCCACAGGCTTATTCCTTCTAAGCATTCTTCTCGTGCTTTATTCTCTTTCTCTCTCTCTCTCTCTCTCTCTCAAGCCTCGATCAACCACTCTGCACTCTCTTCTTGCATCCATCTAGGTCTTGCGCCTCCCTCTCTCAATCAACAACGGAAATTCCTGTCTATGTAAGAGCAATTCTGAGACAGTCCTTGAACTTCCTGGGTTTATGTGCTGGTCTCCTACCATCTTCCAGCTCACCATACAGAAGTTGCTTGGGAAATCCTTCATCATCCATTCTTACCAGATGTCCACCCGACCTCAAATGACTTTGCAAAATCATTGATTATACACTTCTACCACTTCTCTGAAGTTCCTCCACGTCCCTGATGGCCATTTTCCAATTTGTCCCAAATATTTTCCTAAGACAATATTGATGATATCGTTCTAAATGCCTTAAATTCCACTACTACAGAGCAAAGATGGCAGAACGCATGTATTGTAAACACTAACTATAATTTGAAAAGATATACTATTGCATGATCAGAGGCGCTTGTTAAGCCTGCCAAAAGCAGTATTAGCCTTGCTGATTCTATATGAAATTTCATCAAGTCCAGTAGTACTCATAGTTCTTCCTAAATAAATGAATGTACTTGCAACTTCCAGCATTTGAACATTCACATTTACAGAGGGTTCCACATAAAGATTAGAAGGGGCAGTGTTTTTCAAGGCCCAATACTGTACATGCTGGAAAAATCACATTCAGCATGTGTTGCATATCTTCCTGGGAATGTGCTAACAGGTCACAGTTATCTGTATACAAGTACTCAATGATGTGAGATTGAAAAAACTTTCATTTTGGCACAAAATCTTTCGAGGTTGAAAAGATATCCCGCTTTCCTATATCTCATATAGACCTTTCAGCTATTTGAAAATATACTCTTTACTCTTTACTCTTTTACACGTTTCAGTCATTTGACTGCGGCCATGCTGGAGCACCGCCTTTAGTCGAACAAATCAACCCCAGGACTTATTCATTGGAAGCCTAGTACTTATTCTATCGGTCTCTTAAACCGAACCGCTAGGTTACGGGGACGTAAATACACCACCATCGGTTGTCAAGCGATGAAAGGGGGTAAAACGGAGACACACAAACAGACATACATATATATATATATATATATATACATATATACGACGGGCTTCTTTCAGTTTCCGTCTACCAAATCCACTCTTGCGCTTATGTTGCAAAATATTGAGCAAGCATTGTAGGAGCAGCAATATCACATTGTTTTACACCATTTTCGAACCTGGGTTCTCATTCCTAAGGTATTTTTCGATGTTGTTATTATTATTATTATTATTATTCAGGTTACTGTCTGGAATCGAACTCTGAATCTTGGGTTTAGTAGCCCGCGCTCTTAACCACTACGCCAAATGCCCACGGGCATATGGCGTAGTGGTTTTATTTCAAAATTACCCAAGGACACCTGATGAAGGCTGGCGTGTATATCAGCCGAAACGTTGTGTTAACAAGAAACAAGATGAGGGCAAATACCTTCAAATGTAAATAATGTAAATAATGTAAATAATGTACATAATTCCTCATCTCTTAAATATAGAACTGTATTACGCTTCGATTAATTAAAAAAGAAAGAAGACAATTATTCCCTACCACCAACTCCTGCTCCATACTTCATTTTCTACTTCCTCTTAACCCCCTCGCGCATGCAACTCACCACATAATCACTTTTCCTCACCCTATCCACAGAACTCCCCTCCTTCTTCCTCGCTCCTTTCACTCCCTGGATCATATGCACTAAAAAATACCCACATCTCTCACCCACCACCTCATTGTAACCTACATCAAACTTGAATACACTTCTCTCCATTCCACCACACTCTTCTTCACACGCTCACTCACCAGAAATGCCACTCTCTCAGGAGGCCCCTCCCACTCCCAATGCTCGTCCAGTCATATCCCCAAACTGATACACTCCCTTACTTTTCATCTTAATGATGATGATGATGATGATGATGATGATATAGTGTCCGACTAAATGAGGCGATTTCCCTTAAAGTTATTTTAGAGTAACAAACTTCAGCTGTATCCATTATATTACTATCCTTAAAGTAGATTTGCTATAATTTTCTAAAATGATGTTTTACTGAGATATTAGAGAGCAACTAAATATATTTAGTTGATACATATTATACATATTACTTATAACAATCGGATTATCGTTATTACTCTTTTTACTCTTTTACTCTTTTACTTGTTTCAGTCATTTGACTGCGGCCATGCTGAATCACCGCCTATAGTCGAGCAAATCAACCCCAGGACTTATTCTTTGGAAGCCTAGTACTTTTTCTATCGGTCTCTTTTGCCGAACCACTAGTTACGGGGACGTAAACACACCACCATCGGTTGTCAAGCAATAGTGGGGGGACAAACACAGACACGCAAACACACACACACACACACACATATATATATATATATATATATATATATATATATATATATATATACATATATAAGACGGGCTTCTTTCAGTTTCCGTCTACTAAATCCACTAACAAGGCTTTGGTCGCCCCAAGGCTATAGTAGAAGACACTTGCCCAAGGTGCCACGCAGTGGGACTGAACCCAGTACTATGTGGTTGGTAAGCAAGCTACTTACCACACTGCCAATCCTGCGCCTATATTTTAATTGTAACTTCCAATACAATAATCTAATTACAGTACCTATCACTATTGTGCCTAATTCTGGTAATGAAAACGTTGTAAATAAGTAAAAGTCATTGTAAAAAACCAATAAATGTACGATCAGCATCAGTCATATAACTTAGCAATCTTTCTACTTTCCAGGCTCCATTCTGTTTTTCATGATTTTTTTGTTTTTTTTTGTTTTTTACCTTGACATACATTTTCATATAATACTAGCTATAGGGAAGATGGAAAATAATGAAGATTATGCTTTCGCTAATAACGGAAGATCAAACTTCCGTTATCAGTGAAAGGGCTTCCGTGCGATTGACGGTGTCTCGTTTACTGCTCGAAACGGCAATAATGTTAACCAAATTCTTCCTTTAAACCCTGCAATGATTATTTGTGAAATTCAAAACAGTGATAGTAACCAAATGCAGACTTAATTACATTCAAAATTTGCACTTGATGCGAATTCGTCCTTTGGAAACTACTGACATACACCTAAATATAAGCGCTCGCGAGCACGCGCGCGTATGCGTATGTGTTTGTTTTAGATAAAATAGATACAAATTATATCCAATGAGAACAAAATATGAATTTTAATATATATGTCTTTCGGACATATTGAATAAATAACGAATTCATCGTTATTTATTCAATCTATTTGAATTAACCGCTAGAAATGAAATATTTCCATAAATGTAAAGTAAGTATATATAAAACCTAGAAATACAAAGCGGCCTCGTAGTTTTCTTGAGTAAAATTAATTGTAAAAGGTAATTAAGCAATGAAATGCAGTGCCTCTATATTGATTTTATAAACATTATTTTATTCGTTTTATAACCTTTGGCTTTTCTGGCCACATGCCATTTCAGAAGAATTCTGTCTAAAGTTTCCTGTAATTGGAGTTTTCTGTGTTTCTTTATGTCTATTTCCCTAAAGAATCCCATCTCAATTATCCAATTCTGGCACTGAATAGTGTAATTTCCAGGTGTAAATGTTTCACAAATGGCTCGGCCTACATTATTAAAAATATAATTATTATACTTTGTTTGCTAGTCGATAAATACCCCAAAACAATTTTGCAAGAGAACAAAAAAAAATATATATCGGGATATAGTAATCTGAAATCCTCATGTGCGCTATGAAACGGGAACAACACAAACTCTAATAATCGATAATACTGTTATTTAAAAGGTATCTTTAGAATATTGTTATTTCACAAGTGAGTGGCCTGTACCACATGTTTCACTGCCCAGAAAAATTGTTTCTGTGTAAATGCTATAAAGAAAGCCGCAAGAGTGGCTGTGTGGTAAGTAGGTTGGTTACCAACCACATGGTTCCGGGTTCAGTCTCAATGCGTGGAACTTGGGCAAGTGCCCTACTATAGCCAGTGGCCGACCAAAGCCTTTTGATTGGATTTGGTATGCAGAAACTGAAAGAAACCCGTCGTATAAGCAGCAAGAGTGGCTGTGTGGTAAGTAGGTTGCTTACAAACCACGTGGTTTCAGGTTCGGTCTCAATGCGTGGAACTTGGGAAAGTGTCCTACTATAGCCAGGGGTCGACTAAAGCCTTTTGATCGTATTTGGTAGGCAGGCAGAAACTGAAAGAAATCCGTCGTATATATATATATATATATATGTGTGTGTGTGTGTGTGCGTGTGTATGTGTGTGTGTGCGTGCGTGTGTGTGCGTGTATGTATGTATGTGTGTATGTCTGAGTGTGTGTGCATGTGTGCCTGTTTTTGCACCCCTACCACCGCTTGACAACCGATGTTGTTTTGTTTACGTCTCTGTAACTTACCGGTTGGGCAAAAACCGGCCGATAGAATAAATACTAAGCTTAAAAAGATTAAGTCCTGGGGTCGACTTCTTCGATTAAAAGCAGTGTCCTAGAATGGCTGCAGTCAAATGACTCAAATAAAAGAATAAAAGAGTATTCTTGGATTATTATACTTGCTTCAGTCATTTGATCGCGGCAATGCTGGAGCACCACATTTAGTGGAACAAATCGACCCCACGATTTATTCTTTATAAACCTAGTACTTATTCTATCGTCACTTAGGCCGAACCGCTTCGTTACGGGGACGTAAACACAGCAACATCAGTTGTCATGCGATACTGGTGGGACAAACACAGACATACAAACACACACACACACATACACACATATATGTATACACGACAAGCTTCTTTCAGTTTCTGTCTACGAAATTCATTCACAGTGATTTAGTCGGCCCGAGGCTATAGTAGAAGGCAATTGCCCCATGGGCCTCCCAGTGGAGCTGAAGCCGGATTTAGTAGGCAGAAACTGAAAGAAAACCGTCGTATGTTTGTGTGTGTGTGTGTGTGTCTGTATGTGTATGTGTGTGTGTCTGTATGTGCATGTGTGTGTGTCTGTGTATTTGTGTTTGTTCCTGTCGGCCCACCATCGCTTGACAACTGATTCTGGTGTGTTCACGTCAGTGTAAATTAGCAGTTTGGCAAAAGTGACCGAGAATAAGTACTCGGCTTACAAAGAATAAGTCCTGGGGTCGATTTGTTCGACTAAAGGCGGTGTTCTAGCATCGCCGTAGTGAAATAACTAAAACAATTAAAAGAAGAAAATAATACAAGAATACTGTTCACAAAATCGATACAGCGGGACATTCCATTTAATGGACGTTTATTAATAGAGGAACATAATTTAGGCAAAAGTTGCATATTCGTGTCGTATATAAAGTATTTGTCTCGAATATGAAGTAGATCATTATTTAGCTTGCCACTGAAGGAATTGCCCGCCTTCATTCGACACAAGCTGACTGTGGACTTAGTGACACCTAGATGAGCTGCGTGACATAAAGCTTGCATTGAATGAGATAAAAATTTTGATCTCATGTATTTGTTCCGAGTTCTGTACCAATCACAAAACAACGGTAACGGAGAGACAAAGATTCCCGTTATTTTCTCCAATCACGACATGTACATAAACTGGCAATTAGAGAGAATAAATAAAGGAATTAAAAAAGAAACTTCGAAATAAGGAATGGCATAATATTTCAACTTCAATTTAGACAAGATGCTCGTGGCTACAAGTTTCAATCATCTTACTCTGGTGTAACCCTTTAACAGAGATTGTTGTACATTTGCTATGATCGTCTCATATTTTGCTGTGATGCATAATCCAGATATCTTTGTATATGTTTAATTTTAAACTAGTTAAAAGATCTCTATTTTGAGTTGAGTTAGATGTGTTCAGGAAACAGAAATGATAATTAAGCGACATGAATTTACATGTCGTTTCAACTCAGGAAGTGTACGAGACTTGGATGACATTTATGAAGCTGATAACAAAGATAGCTACTGAAAAGACATCAAAGTAAATTGTGATAGGAAAAGAACAGAGCTGTAAATATGAGTAAATATATTCTTAAAAAAGTATAAAATAGAAAAAAATGTGCATCATTCCGAGATAAAAATGGATCACTTAACTCGAAGTTCTCCTCCGGAAAATGGTTAATGTATTGAAAAGACATTTATATTTTATTAAATGTTTTATCATTGCATCTGAGGAAAAACTAAAAAGTCCATATACGTCTCTGCAGCATATCTGATTAAATCTACTGATGGCTTAATTAGCATATTAGTGATACATGTAATGGCGAATTGGAAATGGAGATGAAGATATTATACTGCCAATGAAAAGAAATTGAGCCCAATGATTGGTCGCTCTGGCTACTAAAATCTATGAGAAATATATCGTTATTACTTTTATGCATTTTGTTAAGGCAGTAAACTGGAAGAATCTTTAGAGCATCGGACAGAAAAAGAAAGGTAAGAAAGCTAGGAGTTTTTCTTTCGACTCATTAGGTCCCGATGTCAAAATACAGCGCGGCCAACTTTGCCTTTCATTCTTTCGGGGTCGATAAAGTAAACAACATGGTATGTGATGGTGCCGATGTAATCAATATATCACTAACTTGTGAACTATTGGCATTGAAACAAAATTAGAAAGAATTATTACGTTCTGTGTCGTTGCATCTTTATTCGAAACCCGATCTGTTCAAAGATTACGAAAGGAAATTGTCATTGGAGCACTCGTATAAACAAATATTATCGCCGCCGTCTCCCAAGTAAAGCATAGAAAACTTATTTTATCTTTTATCTTTTATTGGACTCGTTTCAGTCATTCGCCTACGGCCATACTGGAGCATCGCTTTGAAGGATTGTTTTAGTCGAAAAATTAGACTCCAGTACTTTTGTTAAAGCCTAGTACTTATTCTATCGTCCTTTAGCCGAACCGCTAAGTTACGGGGACGTAAACATATGAACACCAGCTATTAAGCGGTCATGGGAGGGGAACAAACAAAGACACAAAGACACACACACACTCAGATACATATATATTTATACAACAGGCTTCTTTCAGTTTCCGTCGACAAAATCAACTCACAAGGCTTTGGTCGCCCCGACGCTTGAGTAGAAGACATTTAACTAAGGTGTAACGCAGTGGGACTGATCCCGGAACTATGTAATTGGGAAGGAAGCTTCTTATCACACAGACACGTCTGATAAGCTGTAAATATATTTGACACATATTAAATTTTGACATCGGCAATGACCCCCTAACATAACTAAGCTACAAGTAAACAACAGAAAGCTTATTTTGCATTCTACCTTTTATTGGACTCGTTTCAGTCATTTGACTACGGCCATACCGGAGCACCTCCTTGAAGGATTGCTTTATTCGAACAGATAGACTCCAGTTCTTATTTCTTTAAAGTATAGTACTTATTCTATCGTGTTCTTTAGCCGAAAAGCCCCCAACAATCAAAAAAGAAACTGCAATGGTAAACAAAGTAACACATAACCAAAACACAATTGCATGCACGAGAGTAAATATTGAGACATTTTAGTAAATAATCAAAGTATGAAAATACACCAGCTACTCCAGTAAGCAATCATAAAAAATAGCCACAATAATAGCGGCAACAGCAGTAGCGGAGTGTAGTCCTCTCATGCAACTGATGTGTTAAAGCAAGCCTTCCCTTAATGCAAACTGAGAAAAAATAAAAGAACGTTTGCATCAATAATTTTGCACTGTCTGTCCATACTCTCTCCTAAACTATATCTGGTTTTCTAGCTGAGAGGGCATGATCAGCTTCTAAGAATTAATCCCACACAATTCTTTAATAATCAATCCTTATGGCAATCCCTGGCTTATGTCCATAACACGTTTCCGTCATTTGGAATGCAATGATTTGGATAACATCCCAGTGCACACTGTTACCGACACAATCATGTGAGATTTTGTAATCATTTCTAATCACTTTGATGTTTGATATTTACCTGTACGTTTTCAAGGTATTCGGTTAGAGATGAAATAATTAGTGGATCCGTTTCTCATCTCAAAATTCCGTTTTTCAGTAACAACCAACGTTCATTGTTTCCGTCACATTCACCTTGTTATATGCTGCTAGCTCTTTGTTTAGTGCATTCTTCATTCGGATCATGACATCTTCCATTGTGTCAGTGAATTTACATTAACTGCAATAAGCACAACATACGAAAGCCAAAATTACAGCACTTGTTCTGCATTTAACAAATGGCTGTCTTCCTCGTCCCTCGGTAAATAAAACCTATCGATAGTTAGTTTAGAGTGTTGTGCATCATACATTGTTAGTATCTTCCTTCTGCTTTCCCATTTATGTGACTCCGCCTTTGTAGTTATGAAATAAAAAATAAACTTTTTTCAACATTGACATAGCCCAAATACTGACTGCTTTTGTGACCGTATACGCATTTAAGATGTACCACACTATATTTGCAGCCAACATTTTCTTTCAGAAACTAAATGACATCAAATTATGGCAAATTTGTCTGATCCAATGCAATGTTATTCATGGTTAATACTGCACTTATATTCATATTAAAAGCAAACTATATTCCATTATTGTTACCAAATATCCTTGCTATAAAAAAAAAACTATAAGAAGCAGTTCTATTTTCATTTCCAGTGAATAATTTGAGTTTATCGCTCTATAGGAAATGATTCGTAATTTTCATGTTCTTATCAAGTAGACCTGAATTTTTTCGGTATGTTGTCAAATAAATAGATACAATGAAGAAAATAATGAAAAGAGTGAGTGTCCCTAAAAGGCATGAGTCTCCTCAAATAAAAGTGTGAGTCTCCCCGGTTTTTCATATTCCCTAATGATTACTTCCATCAAATATTTCTTTCTCCCATGACCGTATCGATTTTTTCTAAATTCTGATATAGCATCTTATGGATATCGAATGTTTCTAGGCACTCCGAAATATGACAATATGGTGCATTCTCATATGCTTTTTTATAATCTATTCAAAGAACATTTCAGTTCATTCTTATTTGGATTTTGCGAAGTATCATTCGATAGGTATGCAATAAATCAACAGTACCATTGATATCACTCTGTAGCACTTTTCTTCTTCCGTTAATAAGTTATGACCCCAAAAGACATAGGTTTAGATGCAATGTGATCAGTTATTAATTTCCTGATCAATAATAAGTTTGTAACAGGCTTATAATTATTGACTTCAACTCTCTCATGTATATGTATTAACACTATTCATGTTTTCGTTATATATGCTAGTAATAACTTTCTATGCAGACACTAAGAATTAGTGCAATATGCTTTTAAAACCAGAGTCAGTAAGAAGCAGCGTCTCGAAGACATTTCCAATTTATCTATTTCATGTATCATTCTCTTTTTAAATTTTCATCTGTAATACGTATATTCGATAGCCTTGACTCATTTCCCATGTCAAGCAAAATCCCATCATCGCCATCACCGTCATTGTTATTATTATTATTAAAAAGGCAGCGAGCGGCAGAAGTGTTAGCAGGCTGGACAAAATGCTGAGAGATATTTCGAGCATCGCTACGGTCTGAGATTAAATTCCGCCGAGGTCGACTTAGCCATTCATCCTTTCGAAGTCGGGGAAATAAATACCAGTTACGCACCAGTGCGTAACTGATCGACTGGCCCCCTTCCCACCAAATTTTCAAGGCCATGTGCCTAGAGTAGATATAATGATGATGATGATGATAATAGTAGTAGTAATAATAATGATAATAATAATAATGACAATAATAATCATTATTATTATTGACAAGGCGGTGAGCTGGCAGGATCGTTAGTGCGCCAGACGAAATACTTAGCAGCATTTTACCTGTCGCAAGGCTCTGAGTTCAAATTCCGCTGAGGTCGACTTTGCTTTTCATCATTTGGGGGTCGATAAAATAAGTATCAATTAAACAGTGGGTCGAAACAATCAACACATCGCCTCCCCAAAACTTGCTGCTCTTCTGGTGAACAACAAGAGCAAACAAACAAGGACAGACAAAGGGATTAAGTCGATTACATCGACCCCAGTGCGTGTCTGGTTCTTATTTCATCGACCCCGAAAGGATGAAAGGCAAAGTTGACCTCGGCGGAATATGAACTCAGTACGTAACAGCAGACGAAATATCGCTAAGCATTTCAACCAGCTCGCCACCTTTATTCTTATCATTATCGTTATTATGTTGTTTTTATTTTTCTTCTTTCTTCAGATTTTCTTTCATTTCTTGGCGAGTGTTTTCCGTACACCTAAGGCAGAGAAGCTCATTGAATGCATTCCCAGTTTACACACGCAAATTCACAGTTAAATTTGTATTTAAAAAAAAATTATCATTATTATTATTATTATTATTATTATTATTATTATTATTATTATTATTATTGACGTCGCACAGTATACAATATCATAAGGTGGTTGATTGAAGATATTGGATCTACCAGAGGTTTGTACTATTTGTTAAGTCACAACTAGGACCTCAGACAGGCAGTACTTTACGCAATATGCGTGCAGTTCCAAGCAATGCCGAGTTTCGCAACACATCTAGATTGTAAGGTATTTATAAGGTTTTCAGATGTTTTTTCAGATTGGGTAGTATTGAACCCAATGCCCCGATGATAATAGGGATAACATTTATGTTCCACTCTCGTAGCTACCACAGCTTAGCGATCCAAATTCTCAGGTCTCCATAATTATCAATTTTTCCCTTTCTTTCATGATGTGTTGATTTTGCACGTCGAGTATTAGGCGCTCTTGTTTGTCCTTCCTAAAGGTTACTATATCCGGCCTTTGGTGCTCTAACTCTTTGTCTGTCTGGAAATCGAATTCCCAGAAGATTTTTGCCTTCCCCCTTTTCTGCATTACCTCTTCGGGTGTATGTTGATACCAAGCACCCGTAACCTCATATCGATAGTTAGGGCTTAGTAGCCAGTGGAGGTTTTGGACTACTTTGTCGTGTCTACGCGTTTTCGCCTTCTGCGCAGGACTTTCACAAGCACTAACAATGTGAGTCACGCTTTCGACCCTCTTCCCACACATTCTGCAGAAGTTCGATGCACGTGTGTTGTATATATTCTTGGTATTCAATGCCTGGTCCTGGGCCACGATGGTTAGGTTTCCATTATTCTATTTTAGCTCACCCTTGTTGAGCTACCTCCATGATGCTTCCTGGTCTTTTCATCTGTTAGTTTCACGGTGGAACTGACCATATAATTCCATACAGAGTAGAGTTTCTTCTCTCTCGTTTGTTGTTCTTGATCGAAATTCATAAGCAGGAAAATCTCGGACAGTGGGTTTCCTTGATTATCCCTAGAGGTGTATCAAGATTGCCATATCTCTATCATTCTCTCCGCCACTTTTTCTTTATGTTTATATGCTATGCATATGTCCGTTCTTTTTCAGTATATACCGTGTATACTTAATTTTTTATCATTTCATGATTTATGTCAGCTTCTGTATTGCCCTCCTCACACTTCACCCTTGTGTAAATAGATGAAATCATTATTTATTGTTTCACACCAACAGCGAGAGACACTACAAGATCCGCAACAAGGGAAGCCAAAAGAAAAAGAAAAAAAACCAAAACGGCAACAATCACATCAACTACAAGAGACGGAACCTGCAGAACAACAGCGCTCGGATGAGCTCTGAAGTACACAGTTTTATAGAAGAAGAACAGGGAATTAATGGAAATTGTAGACAAAAAACAAGTAAAAATTTTGACAACGAGTGAAGGTCTGGATGAGTACATCATTGCCAAAACTCCAGAAAAGAGGTTTCTGATAAAAACAACTCCCACTATGTATCTCTTTCTGAGGAAATGTTTCCCGCATGATGTAGAACATTTCAAAAACATATTGGATATTGGGAGATTTCAAAACATTTTGGAAGCTGAATGACAACTGTGTGGAGATAGTGGAAATAATTGCTGTACCTCACAGTATCTTTATCTCTCATATCTAACATCTTACATTTTCCTCAAAATACCAAGTCTGCAGTCCAAAACTTCACATACTTTTCACGGCAGAAAGATCCAGAATTTTTCTACACTCCCTCTGAAATTATTAAACATTTGAACATGCTGGCATTTGGCATCGAGGCTTTTCAGAGCAGCATTTTAAAATTATAATGAAGACAATGATAAAATAATTTTAAAATATTTCAAAAGCACTTTTGCAAATATATATATATATATATATATATATATATATATATATATATATATATATATAAATGTTCATCATATAAAGAAAATGATCGCATATGCACTAGGAGCTCGCATAAGTGTTACCCTAAAAGGCTACACGTTTAAGTTTAACAACAAAATATACGCCCAGGACGAAGGGGAAGCCATTGGCGTTAGTATCGCCGGTGATATGCCCAAAATCTTCATGGTATGATGGGCTTAAGGAATGCCTGAGACAGAGGGCTAAAGGAATGCCTGACACAGAACTCCATACTCGTGAATATGTACTCTCGCTATGTCGATGATATCAACGTAGTGGTAAATGCACCCCAACAAGTGATTACTCTTGAAATAGAAATAGAAACTAATACTATGGAGAGCATCCAGCAAATAGCTAACTCCATCCACCAGAGTATTAAGGTCACGATAGACTACTCTACTAAACACCCTAATCATAGACTACCAGTACTAGATACAGAACTGGAAAATGAGAATAATAAAACTCGAATACTTCATTCACACTATGCCAAAACTATGGCCTTCAAATACCTGATCCACCGGAACTCTGCTATCGCGGACGATGCTAAATTCAATATATTGATAGCAAACCTCGTCAGAGTAATGCGAAATGTGTCCCGCATGTGCGACCCTGCATGGTTACAGAGACAAATACAACATTTCGTTCACCGCATGCAGTTCTCAGGTTACATCCATAAAGAAAGGATTAGAGAATACAAAGGAGCCATGAGGAAATTTGAAACTATCATACGTAACGATAGAAATGGGATTTGCCCACTCTATAGGAGCAAGTCATGGAACACCATTGAAAGGACTAAGAAGAAAACAGGGAAGGTCAACTCATGGTATGATAGCCACACATACCAGAGTGCCATGTTCGTCGATACTACCCCTAGAGGAGAACTGGCGTACCGTTGGTATATTGTGCTGGTGTATTGTTGAGATCGATGTATATTTTTATGAAATTGTCACATACATGATTATGAATCTCTGAGTCTTAAGTGATACGTAATATATTACTCTTAAAAGAAGATTAGAGAACATTCATCTTTTGACCAAATACTATTACATATAACTATTTTTTTTATCGAATACCGGATCACAGTTCATATTTTGAAGCCTATGACATCATGTTTATTTATCTGCACATATACATGACTTTTGAAGTGAGTGCCGTCTTAATGTTATTGAACGGTAATCTCTTAAAACAAGTAAAGTAGACATATTGTTTTGGTTACAAACGACCTCTACTAGATATCATGTGATGATGTTTCTTTTATTGACAAATGATTGGCACCAACATGTTTGATAGCGTTTGTCTTGAATGAGTCCTCTAATTCACCAATATGTCTAACAATGGGAGAGCCAGTTGAAATAGCATTTGCATCAAATGATACTAAGGTTAATATACAATTTAACCTTGGATTCATATGCACGTAACTAATATTCTAATTCCTACTCTCCTGATGCTATAACAGTTTATCTGATATATATATAGAATGGATAACATTAACCTGCTATAATAATCATTGCTTCGGGTAAATATTTCGCATTTTTTTTTTCTTGTGAAGCTCCATGATGCTGTAAATGTGTCCTCCGGTTATGAAAGACAATCAAACTATGCCAATACTGTATTTTTGCTGGAATTTTACAACCGATATCACGTTATCCAATATTAAGGTGTTGTATCACTTCTTAAATTAATGAGATTTCATTTGAGAGATAAAATTTGGCATCTATCTGTAGTAGTTTAATCGAGATAAAATATTTGGCTAAAATTACATGACATGCTAAGCTTAGAATGCAAAGGGTGATGACTGGCTAAATCGGAAGAACATGCGATAAAGACTATATCTCTATTTAGTTGCAGCTCTTTTCTGTACGAATTGAAACCTTGCCAGTGACAACTGGATTTTGATCATCCTGGATCAATCGATATTATATCAAGCAATTATGTGCTGATGTTGATCTGCATTGCGACAACTTCGATATAACATTACGTCCTTGTGTCTTTGATTTAAGTAATTTTATTGTCTATATCTTGTTATATATTATATTATTACCTATAAAGCATAGTACAATGATGCCACGCAGTATCAGGTTAATTCTTTCCAAGACCGAGTTCGTTTTACGAATTACTTGTTTTACATATCATTTCCCCATTGAAATTAATCAAGATATAATTAATCCGTTCCAGCCCCATAAAACCAATCAAAAATAATTTCTTATGTGTTTTAAAACAGAAAAAAAGTGTACTTACAAATAAAATGACAGTTATAAAAAAGAGAATGCATAAGAATTATGTAAACTGGATTTATTAACTAAATTACCTTAAAGATCGGACTATTTATGTTCGAGGAACACGATAGAAGTAGGATTACTGTTTACAAGGAGAATCTCCTTCCATTAAGACATCATGAAGAACAATTTCTGGCGTTTTCTCTCTGAATTAGCTTAATTTAAGCTTTTTGAATACAATTTCTTCACTTTTTACATTTGCAGGTCGTTTCATTAGAAACATTTCAAGAGAAGCCTGCTTTTCCTGCCTTTAAAAATGTTACGAAAATGTACCAGATTAGTGTTACTAAATAAAGCAGTTGCACAAATTGTAGCTACTTTCACTGGGTTATATTTTTTTACAAACTCACAAAAATACTCTCACTTTGCCAACACTGACTTTCTGTCACTTTGTCACACAGTCTTCCGCTACACCGCTGGGCCATATCGGTGATATTCGAACTGTTTACAAAGTTGTAGTGCTCCTTCCAAAACTTACGAAGGTTTAGATTTGTGTTTTCGGTGACTTCAAACATCGACAAAACAGGTGTTAAATTACTTAAAATTAGAAATCACATGTTGGTCTATATGCCTTGACGATAGGGGTGGTGTTCCGTGGAAGGTATATAACTTTTATAAATTTAAATTCGTCCAGGACAACATCTATGAGGTGTATAGGGCGACTAGGAGCATAGCCGGGGATGAGGAAGGCCTTGAGAGGAAGATTGTTCTCCAAAGAATACTTTTTCACTACTGCTCCGAATACAAGGTTGGCCCAATCGGAGAAGAATTACTTGGTGAATTACTTGCGTTCAGCTCGTTGGTTTGCGGAATGGTGGACAAGTAGCGGCTTAATCTTAACGTTTCCACTCGCATTGGCACAAAGGGCGTGAGTTGTTCTAACTTATATAGGATTGTGGCCAGGCATTTTTTCTCTTCTGCAGTTTTTTTTTTTTTTTCCAAAAAAGGCCAGTTTCATCACAGCTGAATACCTGTTGTGCGATGTATCCCCGGCCGCAATCAGCTGACGGAATTCACGCACGTAATCTTCAAATTCCATCGTGTCAGAGCCCGCTACTTCTCCATACCCGACGGTGCTATGAACACCAGCCCTCTTCTTGAAATTATAAAACCAGTCGCGAATGGCCTTAAATGCGTCTGCTGATGTCTTCTCTGTTGCTATTCCATGGTTTGGCTTCAGAAGATCGCCATGCGGCGCTCGTACTTATTCGCAGAAGATGGTCTCCGTAATCGTGTCCCCTGCGAGTTACTTCTCGTTGATGCAGTGGAGCAGCACTTTTCCCATCCTTTCGTGGAGAGATGTGCGTTGCTTAGAGAGCATGGGGACACGCTTTGCTGTCGTAACGGCCATGATCTCATCCGTTTTCTTCAGGATAATGCAGATCGTCGACGTTCTTCGGTGGTATTGACGTGCTATGCTCTCTACACACACTCCTATCTCATGTTTAGTAATGATTTCCTTCTTCAATGCTATTGTAATCTGCTTTTTCTCCTTTTCAGCAATGTCCTTTGCACTAACGTTCTTAGGACCCATGGCTAACACAACTGATTATTAACCAATAATAATAAAATATGCACAAAAATCAACAAAAACACTGGCAAAAACACAAGAGGGATGCTGCTACGAGATAAAGACGTGAACTGAGCGAACGGAGACTGCTCTTGTTGGGAGAGCCTGTGTGAGCTCAGCGCAGACTAGCGGTCGCTTGAATGAAACTCGCGCTTACTGTGGATTTCCGCTCGTACTTCAAGGCCAAAATTTGCGTGAGCCTCGGGTCATATAGCAAATTGCACGTACAAAAGTGCACTCGCACTGCGAGGTTCTACTGCATATTGTGTAAGATATCTCTACATCTATTCCCTGACAGTCTTGCATTTCGTAGAATGAAAGAAAAAGTATACATTAACAAACGCTAAATTACTAGCCATGTTTTTCTTCTATTAAAAACGAGTCCCTTATATTAAGGAAACACAAACAAAATATTACTTACATATCCATGTTCGGATGTATCTTCAAAGAGGGTCCCAACTCGGGACCATTGGAAAAGCTTCAAAAGTGCAAGTCTGGCCGGATTAAAATCGCTATCACTGGGTACTGTTCGGAAAAAATTTTCATATTCCTTTCGATCTGACAATAAAGGATTTGTGTCAGCATAAGATAACTGAAAAATAATAAATGAAAATGAATTTAGTAAGCACTAAGTTAAGTAATTATTTACAAAATCAAAGGTAAGTATGTGCTTATTGAGAAGGTACCTACACTCGGTAACCCCAAAATAGATATTAAGTATAAGCTAAAACATACCAAGAAACTTAAGTGCGCATGGCAGTTACACTTACTATCATGTTCGAAACTCTCATTTCTTCACTTAATATTATCTTTAAAGTAGATCTTTCTCTCTTTCTCTCTCACTCTCTCTCTCTCTATCAGTCTCCTCTCTCTCTTTCTCTCTCACTCTCTCTCTTTATCAGTCTCCTCTCTCTCTCTCTAT
>NC_068987.1:52626426-52629671 GCF_001194135.2 Octopus bimaculoides | reverse complement strand
TGTGTGTGTGTGTGTGTGTGTGTGTGTGTGTGTGTGTGTGTATGCAATAATATTTGTATATTCATATCTCGAAATTTCAACTTACGATTATATCTAACGTGAAACACAAAAATTAAGACATTTGACCAAAGGGTCGTCTAATTAAACATTTCTACTCCTATGAAAAGTATATGCTATGTTATCAGAAATTATATACACGATTGCAGAATAATTTTCAAACCCTTCCAAAATTTGATTAACGTCTGAGATATGCAGCTATTTAAAAATTCAATTACAAATTCCTACATTTCTTTATCTTAAATTGTAAATCTTATTTCCATATTAATATTGTGAAACTTAACATATCAATCGTAACATCAGGCGCCCTCCATTAACAAAATCAACTGGGTTTTTTTTCCAAGAGATTGACACACCTTGCTCAATTACTATGATAGTTACCACGATAGTTCAAATAAAAATATATATTAGGCAAGACTGTATAAGCTTAATCCTGTTGTTGCTGAAATGAAAACTGGGAAAGAATTATTAAATTAGTTTTAGAATTTCTATGGCAGTTCATTGTCCAGGAATTCAAGCTGCAGTTAATGTTACATTGCATAATCTGAAAAATTCTATTTTCTATTTCGTAGCATGAAAATCTGAGTTCAGATACAGTAAAATGTGCTAGATGCCACCTATTTTAATATGTATGCATATATGTATTCATATATGTATGTATACATGCAAGCATGCTTATATTCATATACACACACATATCTATATATATGTATAGATACACACGCGTGCACACACGCACACACACACACACATACACGTACATATATATATATATATATATACACACACACACACACACACACACACACACACACATATATATATATATATATATATATATATATATATATATACACATTACAGTTATGTTGAAAGAGGTGATACGGGAAAGTGCAGCATTGACGACAAATACTTTCTAAGGTAAATGGTGGGCTAATTCGACTAAGTGACATGTGATGCGTTTGGAGCATTACAGGCCCTAACCTATCATGGAAAATTTGGGCGGGGATGCGATTTATAACGCACCGAATAGCTCTCAGTAGATATTTCTTTTGCGGCTGTCGTCGCTGCGTCTAACACGACCCATTGACTGAAGCTGTGTCACCTCCTTTGGGTTTGTTGTCCTACATCCCTCATAAAGTAAAATTTGCAGGAACTTTGGTTATACATTTATCTATATTTTTGTAAGCAGTTTTTGTCTTTATTTTTGCATGCGGTGTAAAGTAATCAAATGGATTACAACTTAAGCAAATAGAAGCACATGTACGAACTACTAATTTAACGGTAAATACCACAATGATTATTATAGCTAAATTTCTTAACATATATATATATATATACATTAAGCACGTGTATTAAATGTTAGTTGAAGGGTTAATATGTAGTTGTAAATAACTTGCAACGTTAACATGTTGCGATAATTATTAACTGGTAATTGAATAATAAGTTTGTACTTTTATATACCTTGGACTTGCCACCTCATTGTCTTTTGTGAAGCGTTAAACCGCCAGCCGTTCGTTATGTCAGCATTGCGTTGCCGTGGCCGTAAAGACGGCAAGTTGCCGATGCGTACTGTTGCTCACATTAGGATATAAACATTCATTTATTTCAAATATAATAGAAATAAGATTATCTTAGTGTTATAACATTAGAATTAAATGTGAAAGAATAAAAATGAAACAATATTATATGATATTACAATATAGGTCTTATTTTTGCACTTTATGACGTAATACCGAAGCAGTCTAAAATATTGCTAGAGGCCAGCATTAGGCAAGAAGTTAAAACGTATTTAGCCCATGACGTTCCAGGGACCATAAGTAATGTATATGTAAACTTTGAACGAAATCGGTTTGGTACTTCTCGTGTTTTAGGGATTTACACATACCGACAGACAGACAAATTCTCAGTTATATATATGCACATATTCACTAGTAAATACTCAAAAGCAGAATAAAGTAGAAAAATAGTATCGAATACCCAAGATAGAGTTATATAATTCTTTATTAAAGCTGCAAAGATATTACAAAAAAATACTGTTACTCAGAGTTGCACGTTCCCGTCGTCGATCAGTTGTGAGACAGTATTACAACTGCCCGACGAACAGGAACGTGAAAATCTGTGTAGAGGTTTTTGTGTGATGGTTGTGAAATTTGTTATTAATTATAGTTTTTCAAATGCACACAGGCGTACATGCATGTATACACACATAAACACACACACATATAGATGTATATACATTTTTGAATGTCAAAAGTTGGACTGATAATAAGTAACATTTTTTGCGAACGATTTTGTAGTGAAGATGTTCATAAATGGCCACTTTCTATGAATATGGATACGATAAATATCTATGGATTTAGATGTAGTACTAATGGGTGTAAGAAAAACTAAAGTGATACATCTTTTACATAACATAGTAATTTTCAATTAAAATATCAGTAGAACGACATGAAATATATATTATATAGTGTCATTTCTGACGTTTCAATGATCGGAATGCCCAATGCGTCATTAAGATATTCAGTATGTTATCTAAACAAAGTATAGGGAGATTAATGAGCTGACAAGAGAGAAAAGTTCCCTACGGTTACAGATAGAACCAGATCAACGATGGTTTCGCATTTAACTCATAAAGTTTGTACTTTAGTGGCTATTGAGTTGTTTTCACTCTTATATCCAGCAATACTGGTGTTGATTACTGCTGATTAGTGCCCTTCTTCACTTTAGTGACGTATGCCTTTCTGCTTTAGTTTGTAAATTTTCGAATTAGCCACGCGTATCATTTATAATGTTCACTTGTACTGTTTCACAAACGGTATATATCTACGGAAATATAACGAGTTGACGAGGGGTGATGAGTTTAACCCTAGCCGCGGGGAGGGCTACTGATTGGCGTTAAGATGCGTTAAGCATCAAAATACAAAATCATCGGTGATCTAGCTCTATCTGTAACCCTAGGGAGATTGTCTCCCTTGTCGCCTCATTAAGATAGCGCCTTTATGACTATTTTGTTGTTTTAACTCTTATTTAGAGCAATACTTGCGCTGATTAGCGCCCCTGTCCACTTTAGTGACGTACGTATGCATATATTTATATATATATATATGTGGGGGTGCGTGGGGGTGCGTGTGTGTGTGTGTGTGGGGGGTGTATGTATATATATATACGTATATATATATGTATAT